>NW_009230010.1:0-11119 GCF_000690835.1 Fulmarus glacialis
TATAAAAAGTATATACATATACTTTTTTTATATATGTATTTCTTCCATCCCTCTGCCTGCTCCCTTTGTTTCTGAACTGCTCGGTGGTTTCCAGCAGAAAGCGTTTCTCTCCCCGGGGGCTGGAGAGTGAAGTGCCCACCACAGCGCTGCTGCTGAAACGGGGTAGCAGCACCCAAGCGCTGCTGCAGGCTCCACCGACACAAAGCAAAATCCCCATTCCCTGCCCCAAAATGTGCCCTTTATCCTTATCTTTGGGGTGATACGATCTGTTAAATCCCTGCATGGGGCGTGCTAGGAACAACGAGGCTGAGACAGAGGACTAAAAGACGACGACCTTTCCCTGGACCTTTCCCTGCCTTTCCCCTGGTCTTGCACCCCCGGGGGACATCCGCCTGCCCCGGCAGTCGCCTACGGCCTCGCGGGAGCTCCCCCACGCCAGCGGCACGGCTCCCACCCAAATCGCCGGGATCAAAGTGACACTCCTGCCTTTGCCGCGGGGCAGCTGCAGGCTGGTGGGGGATATGCCCCCCACGCAGGGGGGATTCACCCGCACGAGGTGGTCAGGCCAGCGAAGTGCAGGGGTGCGAAGCCGTGCATGCAGGGAGCATCCCATCACCACTCTGAATTTAACCCCCTCCTCCTGCCCCTCTGTGCCCACAGGGGGATTCTCTCCCAATTTTCTTCTTTTCTGTGGGAGGGGACAGTTTTCCATGACCACATCTGTGTTTCTCAGGTCTCCCTCTAAGCGCACACCCCGCAGCCCTCCTTGCCTGCCGGCAGCTCCCCGCGGGTTCTGCCCTTCATCCCTCTCGCCTCGGCCGTCCCTTTCTCCGGGTGACAGGGGAGGGAAGGTCAGCACTTCCCTCCTGCTGCTGGATCGAGTTTTCCTAAATGCCCCGAGAGATGCCACTTCCTTCCTAGCCCTGGACCTTGGTTTTGGAAGGGTCTTTTCTCCCACCACCGATGCTCGGGAGTTCAGAGCACCCAAATCTCTGCAAGTGACACGAGCCTCACGCGATGCCAAACTAAAGCCAGGAAAGAAAAGTGCCTTTTCCTTAGGATCCTGTGCTGGATCCTGGATCCTGTGGACCCCAACACTCCCTCCCCTAATGCTTCTCCATTCAAACCAAGGCTCAGCCCCTCTGCGGTTTTACCCCCAGCAGCATCCCTTGCTTACCTGGGAGGAGCGGAGAGAAGCACCGAGCTCCCTGCTGAAGGGGACGGGCAGGCTGGGATCTGCGAGCGTCCCAAGGTGATGCAGCTCTCAACTTATAGTGACATTTGATCGTCTGGAGGAGCCGATTGGCCCCAGACCCCCTGCGCTGGGCAGGGAAGGGAGCAGGGATGAGGCGGGGGGGAATGGAGGGGGAGCAAGGGAAGGGGGAAAAAAAAGGTCATACCATGTATAGGAGCAGCTGAAGGAATTGCACAGATGATGCTAAGATGGGAGGGACATGTTTGGAGAAAAAAAACCTCCAGGGCTTATGTTGCTATATTTACAACCCCACCAGGCAGGCAGAGCTTAAAGAGGGGTATCTGAGGCAAAGGCACCTCGGAAACAAATTGCAAGACCCTTGCAGCTCTGTGGCGCATGGCCGCTGCTTAAAACCTGGTCGTGGCACC
This sequence comes from Fulmarus glacialis, assembly GCF_000690835.1. Lineage (NCBI taxonomy): Eukaryota > Metazoa > Chordata > Aves > Procellariiformes > Procellariidae > Fulmarus > Fulmarus glacialis. Next base: position 1,624 of record NW_009230010.1, read on the forward strand.
CCGGCTCTTGCAATCTCAACACACAGCAGCAGCCTCTGCTCTCCCGGCCGGGCAGGAGCTCTTCCCTGCTGCCCCTCTACACGTAAATGGCTTCAGTTGCACTGCAGGGTTAGAGCTTGCGGAGGGCTTGGGGACCTTCTGCCGTCCAACGTTCTTCGAAACAAGCGGTCACGGGGCACGTGAGAAGTCAGCAGCATGTAGCACACGTGTCACACGCGTGTGTGTGTGCGTGGGCGGTGTGTGGCACGCACCTACCTCTCACTAAGACTACCAGGGCTCTGCCACGCATCAGAGCTTGAGGAGACCTGGAACAAAAAGCAAGAGAGCAGGAACGCAGCAAGAGAGCTTGTCTGACCTCAAGCCACGCTCAGAGCCCTTCTTACCACGACACAAAAGCATTATTTAAGTAAGGACATCTTAGAGGGGACAAACCCCAGATGGCTGGACCCCATCTAGGATCCTCTAGGTGCCCGGAGGGGTTTTGCCGCCCAAGCACCCTCCGCAGTTGCACGGCTATGCCAGCAGAGGATTGCAGTGCCTTGGACAACCCTCTGGCTCACGGTTTCCATTTCACTAAACCTTCAGCTCCCTCCCGCCCCTCTCCCCTTGGCAGGGCTCCCCGGCGGTGCAGAGCATGCCCTCCCGTGTGCCTGGCAGCTCCAGCACCCCCTTTCTCCCAGCCTGTAGGAACAGAGAAAACCTTCAGGAGCTGCAGGGCAGGCGATATTTTTGGCCTGGGTAAAAAAAAAGTCCCCTCCCGTTTGCGGAAAGGGTCCCCCAGCCGAGGATGTAGAGACGAGCTTTTAAAGCCGTGGAGCAGGAGCCCAGCGCTGCAGCCTCCCATTCACCAGGTAACATGCACGAGCCAAAATCCCCTCTCCAGCTTGTATTCTCCAGCTGTCCGGCAGCTTATCTCCTCGCCTCCGTCCTGCAACCCAGCTCGAGCCAATGCTTTTGTAACTCATCGGGTGGGAGGGGGACAGTGCATCCATCCTCAGCGCCTGGCTTTGGCCAGGAGGAGTTTGCCGGGTGGGGGAGCCGGGGTGGGCACCCCGTGCTGCCGAGGAGAGTGGTACCAGCATAGGGACGCACGGCTGGACCAGGTATTGTGGCCTCCGCTCCCCCAGCCCAGCTCTGCCGAAAGTGCTAACGCAGCAAACCAGCCTTCACGCTGCATTTTCGGCACCATCAAGCATTTTTGCCGTCTTCCACTGGCTCATTTTCCTCGGGCACTGCACCAGCTGGGCACATCTCCAAGAAATACTGTATTTGCCCAAACTGGCAGCGGAGCGGGGATGTGTGGGAGGGGAGTCCCCCAGCTGTTTCTCCTTTTATGTTGCTGTGGACCCAGCTTGGCAATGGTATTCACCGACCTCCTTCACCTGCCTGCTGGTTATGGACTGTCCCCGCTGCTGACGGGGCATCGCGACTCAGGTCTCTCATCCCGAGGATTGGATCAATCAGTTAAAAAGGAAATGTGTGGGTGCAAGCGCGTGTGAATCCTGGGCTTACACCAGGGCGGTTCTCAGCAGATGCAAGGCTGAATGCTCCCGTGGTCCCGTCTGGCCCGTTTGCTGCCAGTCGGTTGGCAGGAGCAACGTGAGCATCTTGCAGGGGTGCACAGCCTCTGCCGGAGCGGTGCTGCTTGTGCACCGGCGACAGGGAAACGCTCCACATCACTCAAATTCCCCTCTAAGCATCCTGACAAATGTGACGTTAGTGCAGGCTATGGGAGGGACAGGTAACCAGATGTTTCTACCTGCTGCAGCTCTATTTTCAAATAGATGAGATGCAAACGTTGCTCCCTGCAGCATCCCCTTAGTTCCTGTACACGCGTGTCTGCGCTCAGCTCAGTTCCTGATCTGGACACGCTGGGCAACTGCTCCAGACAACGTCCATCTTTACATTATGCATCATGTCCGCGGTCCGCCTTCCCCATCACCACCCCTTGTGAGCATGGCCCATCTGCTTAGTGCTGTCCCGAAGGACGTCTGTGCACCCCACGCACTGCCTCTGTCAGTGCTCGTGTCCATGTCGTGCATCTTGTCTCCAGTCCCAGCGTGATCCGGTTCCTCTTCCCACCAGACCGAGGGGATCTGCTCCATCCCTCTGGAAGAGGGCTTATCTGACGCACGTGTCCTCTGCTTGCTCTGCTATCATCTGGTTCACAACCGAGGCTCATTCCCCACAGCCCATTTTATGTTTGCCCTTTCTTCCCTTTGTGGGTCTCTCTATCTGCTTCGGCACGTAACTATAATCCTCCCAAATATTTCTTTCATGCCTTAGCCGCATACCCTGTGCTTTTCATACACACCCTACATCTAGTCCTTATTTCACCTCTTTGATGCCATCGCTCACCAGTCTCATTCACAGCCTGCAACATTTTCATCATTAGCTTTGCCTCTGTAGATCGTCCCGCTCTAGGACATATATTTTGTGCTGTCTTGACATCACCTCTTCTCCCTGCATCAGCAGCAAGGTGTACTTGGACTTGCCTTTGAGCTGCTGCAGTGCAGCCACGCCAGCCTAGAGAGCAAGCAAACCACCACCAACTACCTCGTGCTCTGTATTGATCGCGTGGACCCGATGAGAGAGCGAGCATCCCGGCTGCGGCCGCATTTCTTCCAAAAGCTATCAGATTTTGTTAGGCGAGGGTGCGGCGAGCGCTTGTCTTTGGAGAAGCCCCTCTCACCAGCTGCCAGGTTAGAAGACAGCACCCAGGCCACAGAGAGCGTGCATGCAGGTCACAGACATGAAACCACTTAACTGCATGCAGGTCACAGACGTGAAACAACTGCACAAAGTCCCTCCGCCTGCTGACCTCACGCCAGAGCCCGGCGTGCTTTTACAGTCACAGCATCTCCGCCTGGAGAGGACACAGCAGACCAGTGTTCCTCCTTGAATAGGAACTAGAGGCTGGGGCAGAGATCTAGAGAACTTTCCACTAGGTAACCTACCCCGATAGCGCATTTCTTTTTGGTAGGTAGTACCCAGACTGGTTATTTGAGATGGGCCGCAGGAATATACGGCATAGCAGGGCCACTCGCAGGGAAGCTGTAATCAGCCCTTCTCATCTTTTCTGGCTGTTGGCTGACCTATTGCAGCAGCCAGTGCACTCCACGAGAGATGCCTTTAAATACAGTGTACACACATTAGCCCCGATAATTTTACAAATTGCATAAAGATGGGCACTTTGGCCAAATGCTTATCTCTTTTTTTTGTTTTCTTTTTTTATACCCTCACCCCCCCATGCTGACTGCACACCAGTCAGTGGGCAGCATTTCCATGGATCACTGCCTCCTACAGCTGGATGGTGCCCAGCCAGTGAGCTGAAAAAGTGCTGTAAAAGTGCATCTAAAAACCTCTACAGCCCTGGAATTCGGGAATCCTACCTGCAGCTTCACGTTCGTTAAAGACTACAGAGTTTGTAAATAAAATCAGCCACATCCCTCCCATAAAACAGGTGCTCTTACACAACCCAGGAGAGATCTAACTCCTGAAAAGACACGATACCTATCCCTTATTCACCAACTACTGACCAACACTGAGCAAACTGATCTAATATCGAAGCGGATCCTGCTTTGGCACGCAAGCTGGGCCAGAGGACCTCCTGAGGTCCTTCCTCACCCAAACTTGCCCATGACTCTGCACTTACACCTTCGTGCTAGAGCTACAGAGGAACTTCCACCGACACCTTCTTCCATCCAAAAATCGTTATCCAAAATGAAATTGTTTGCCAGGAAAATGTGTTTTACTTGAGTTGTTCCATCATTCACAGTCTGAATGTTTCTTCTGTTTTTTTTTTTCCCCCCCTCTCTGACGTCTTATTTGAATGCTTGGAAAACAACATCTTTTGATTTTTTTGCATGATATGGCTATTCTGGTTTTGGTGTGTTTGTCCACTTATAGAGACATCAGCACTGAAACACTTGAAGTTATCCATGAAAACGAGTTGATTAAGCTGACGGGGGACGGGTGGGGATGTGTTTTTCTGTTTTGTGACACTTTCAATTATAAACCTTTTACTGTGATTTAAGGCAGGAAGGAAATGGGAATCACAAAAGCCATTTGGGAAGGAAAACGAAATTCTTACCCAGTTTCCCCCCCCCCCCCTTCCTTCTTTTTATCCCACTCCAGAGAAGGGGTTTCTGGAGTGGGGTTTAATCAGCAGTTCAAGGTTAGAGTAAATGCCCTACATTCACCAAAAGACTCTTTCCAATTTAATTGAAGCAGTTGCCAATAAAAAGGTGGATCAGATAGTGACTAAGTAAGTACGCTCAGAGAAAGGACAGAATATATATATAATTAATTATTTTCTGTTCCTGGGTAAAATCCAATGACCTGTTTTATGCAGCCGGTCAAGCAGAGATCAGAATAGCCTTAAACTTTAAAATCAGCTCCTCTATTTAAGTATCAGCAGACTGATGCCATTTTACTGGCGATGACGGGATCCTGAGGAATCTGAAAAACAACTCAAATGGGCCGAGCAAAGACCAGGCTTCCTCCCCAGCTCCTCTGATATCCCCACTTGGCATTTGGGCTCGGGATCTCGGTCCTTGGCTTAAGGACCCTTCCTCCCCCAGCTAGAAGAGACCTGGTGCGGTGCTTGCCATGCCCAGCGATGCACCTCTTGCAGCAGCCGCTCAGATACAGCGGAGAGCAAGTATTCGCCAGGTTGTGGGTTCACCTACCTGAATCCTGGAGGGCGGCTGGGGAGCCTCAGGGTGCCGACACCTTCTCCTGGTGGAGCTCCATGACATCTCAGAAGTTCAGGGCCATAAAAAGGAGAACAAAGGGCAACAAACAAGCTTTCTCTTATTAGCTAATTACCTTGTTACCAAATTACCTATCTACGCTTCCATCCCCCTTCCTGATACTGCTCTTCTCCTCCTTGCATCTGGAGGGAGGGAGTCAATCAACACCTCTGTGAAGGACTCTAGTGTGTCATCCCTTCTGTGAAATTCAGTCAGTAGGAGAATCTGCCCCCATCTTATCCCCTCTTAGCCTGTCAGAGCAGAAACTCTACATGTTTGCATGAGAAATAGGGAGAGATCTGAACACGTCCTACTTCAGCATCAGATGCAAACATAACCCAGCCTTGTGCGTCATTCATACAGTGCATGCCGCAAATACACTCATTAGGCTGGTGTGGTTTCGGTGGTGACAGTGGCAGAGCAGGGTACAATGTGTCCTTGGGCATTTTTAAATTCTGTTGAAATTTTCTTATTCATAATGTTTTGCGTTTTTTTTAAACTTTCCAGTTGGGTTGGCTCTGGTTGTTATTGTCTGGTTTTTTTCCCAGCAACATTTTCAGTGTTAGAGATGCACAAAGTCACTAGTGCTCCTAAAAGACAATGTAAGTTTTGAGTTGTTAAAGTCATCAGTCAAAGAGGAATTAATTGCATCAGGGTATTTGCATGAAGGATTGAGCACCTACCCCCCAATCCTTGCGCAGGGCAGCGCTGCTCTAAGGAGCAGCATGTCCTGCAGAGCCAAGTGTGATCTCAACAGTCATCAGGGAGACAGAGAGGAAGAAAGCACAGGGAGAGCTCGCCTCCAACACCAACACAAAGATGCATCTGCATCCCTTCCATGAGAACTGGCCTCATTAGACGGGCCACAATTCTGATGGATGCGGGAAATACTTTGCTGTCTTGATCCGTGACAGAGTGACTCAAGTCAGATTAGAGATACATTACCAGACAGGGTCAATGAGCAACAAGGCTTAGCAGGGCGGTATTGGAGAAGAAGCAAGAATTTGCCTTCAGAGTTGGCTTTCTGGCATAGCTCACCAGCATTCCAAAAGCCAGATGGAACAGACCAAGCTTAACCCGGGTGTAAAGCTGCTTTGGAGACCTCCAGAGAAACTGCTCTTGCATACCCCCATCTCCCTGTGAGCACGTTTAACCTACCAGCTGGCATGGCACCCACACTAAAAGACTCATGAAAGGCTGTGAAAAGCAAAACCCAAACTGGGACGACAGCTGGAAAAGGGGATGGAACACCCAGGGGTGGTAAATAACTGCACTGGTTTGGGCAGGTTCGGCCAGGGCAAAGGCAGGTATTGGTGCCATCCTTACCAGCTCCCTTTAGCAGTCTCAGCCCCAATCTTCGAGTCAAACTGCACGCAAACCCCCAACCAAAATTCACCAAACCAATCAACTCCAATCATAGAATCATAGAATCATTAAGGTTGGAAAAGACCTCTAAGATCGAGTCCAACCGTCAACCCAACACTACCATACCCACTAAACCATGTCCCTAAAACCCTCTCTGCTCCCAGCGCAGCATTTTCCACGCTTGCACGCTCCGCGTACAGCACATCCCTCACCAGGAAAAAGCAGAGAGCGCCAGAATTTGCACTCTTCCTTTCTGGGGACGGTAACATTCAAAGCACAGCTCCAAATTTGCATTTTGCAACCCTGACTTTTGCAAAACAGTAAATCTGACCGGCAAACTTGAAAAGCCTCCAGCTGGTTTCATTGCCTGGAGCTACTCTGCTAGAATATCTGTCCTGGCAACATCACCATCATCTGCCCTTCACCTCCCCAGTACTTCAGATACCGCACTTTGCAGGGCCAAAGCTGGGAGCATGCAGTGGTGTTACGTGATAGCCCTTCTTCATGCTAATTTTAGTTGATGGAACTTTTTATGCTTTCAAAAGGGAGTAATTTTATTTATTTTTGAGAAACCTCTTTTACTTATTGGCTACTGTAAATACTCTTTTCCATATGATGTTTTGAACTTACCTACAGGGCTCTCAAAATTGCAAGAAAACAGCACCTGAAATGATCTCAAAGGAATAACGACCTGTTAATTTTGTAAAGAAAACCGAGTAACACGATGCACCCAACATGCAAGTGATTGCAGATGGAAACAAATTACACATCAGTAAGTACTGAATTTCATCTTTCTTCAGATAATACTGATTCCTGATTTTTGTGGTAGTCTGTTGCTCCATCGCTCAGGTGTTTGCTTTGGGAGATGTGCTTGCTCCATCTGCTTTAGACATCTAAGGCGCGATCCCTATGGGATTCGGGAGGTCCTCCTTCGACAGCTTAGATCTAGGCTAGATGTCTCTCTGAAGATAAGGGATCGGGCTGGACAACTCGAGACATAGCCAGGGGCTCATCCGCAGGCTATTTACACCTAAATGGATGAGACAGACAGTGAGGACGAAGCCTGAGCAGCAGCAGGATGGGAGCCAGGACCAGTGCCTGGAGCTGCTGTTTTGGGCTGTCCCCAGAGGAGGTGACCAAGGCAGGAGACCAGCCGAGGTGCTCACAGCAGCCACCCGCAGCCTCTCCGCCACCTCAGGGAAGGACTACCTAGCCAATCAAACACCTTGCTGCTTTCGTGCTTTAAAACGCTTGCTCATATAAATTCCACTGATATTTTCCCCTTACTTCGCTTCAACCTCCCCCCCTGTTCTTCCCATCACCCTGAAAAGCCCCAAGCCCATGACGCTTTTTTCTATTTATTTGAAGGATGAAGAGTGCACATCTTTAGCATTGCTAAACCACTATTACTTAGAGTTATTGTGAAGAGATTAAGCACCTTTCTGAAATTTATGATCTAATTTGAATTGTTCCACTGCAACCAAAACCCTCAGGGGACCCAATACAAAAATCACAGGGACATCACTTGTCGTCTGTCTCATTATCATTATCAGGATCCTTGTAACAGGTCCATCATTTCTGAAGCAAATGCTAGCTCCAGTTGCATTTCTTGTCACTGTCAGATCCATTCTTTACCTGCTTTAAAATATATATATATATATACACACACACACATATATCACGCAGCATTAGCGAAAGTGTGTTGAGCTGGCAAGTTACCAATAGACCAACCTCAGAGCCTTGTTCAGTAGCATATCGGCTGTCACCTCATTATTTATAGCCGCCCTGCTCTTTGAGCTTGTTTATTTTCCTTCCCTAAGGTGGTGGCGGGAGGGGAAGCTCTGACATTCAGGCCCAGGTGTCTCTGGCTCTGACCTTTCCTTCAAAGAGCAGAAACTGCAGACACATTTCAAGGAAGAAATTCATTTGGAAACTTCAGACCCTTGTGTCCACCACCTCACTGGAGGCCCAGTGCAGAGCTGCAAGCAAGGGTTGAGCAGATCTGTTAATTAGCCAGCTCATGTACATAAGGATGGTCATAAAAATGAGCCTATAATTATTTTATACCTGGAAAGCGAACCAGATGAAGTCTAGCCCCCAGTCTTGAGGCAGAACAAGTGCTACATAAAGGCACAACATTCAAAACAGACTTGAGTTTTCCATCAGCTAAGTTTTCCCCAAGTTTAAATAACGCTGGTTTATGGCCTGCAGGAAATAGGCATTGCAATGGTCGTGGGCCAGGTTTTTCAATCCCAACTTGCATACACCCATGTAGAATCATCTGTTAAAGAGTGTTGGAAGAAAAGCAGCCCTGAAGCCTGCTACAGAAAGACAAGCAGCCCGTTTCAGTATTACTGTAGCCCCCAAAGATTCATTTCAGAGTGGATGCTGTACAAAAGGATGTTCCCCTTCCGCATAATCTAAACATACAGGACAGGGAAAAAAGAAATGGGAGACAAGCAGCACCTTGAGCTGTGTCTCAGGGTCACTTGAGAGAGCACTGTTCAAGCCCCTCTCTTTGGGCACCGTTGACCTGCTGAGGGGATGGTAATTTGGGATAGCATGGCAGCACAGGCAGCCAAGAGATACAGGGACCGGGAAAGCATTGCTGTTCTCCACCAGTCCTGCAGCAAGACACTCTCAATGCCTCAGTTTGTCCTTGCTGCACTTAAAGTGCAACAGTCCCAGGAGAAGATAAAGCTAAGGTCTTATAACAAGTCGCAGAGATGCAAAAAAAATAGAGAGTTTGATATTGTGAAAAATGAGTGTAAGAAAGACAGGGAGCAGTCAGCTACTGCATAAGACCAGACCAGTAACTGCTATGGAGAGGCACAGCCTGCTCTCCTTTACCCAGATGAGCAGAACGAGTCCCCGGGAGCACTCTTCACATCCCTAGGAGAGCAGAGGTCCCAGCGGCATGCAGAGACACACAGGAGAGCTGGAAGCAGGCTGGCTTTGCAAAGGTTGCAGCATAACTTCACCGCCGTGCACCGTGGTTTCTCCACAGCAAATTCACCTGCAGGAGCTTTTCATTTTAGCAAAGAGATGAGTTGAAGCACTTCACAGATGCCACATTTTCATCTGAAGTGAGCAACAAAACCAGCCACAATGCCCTGTGCTTGCTGCTGAGGGGAGAAATGAGCCTTCATTCCCTCTTGGCATTGCCCAAGACACACACCCAGAGCACCTGGGCTGCAGCATTCCTTTTTTTGCTGGGTCTTTCACCATTCTGGTAACCCCGCTGCCACTCCCCCCCACCATATGCACACCAAATTACTTTGGGAGCAGAAAAAAATTGTAAAGTTAATTTAATTGTGGAAAAATTTCCCTTGGCAGATATAGGTACCTCATAAAAAGCTACACACATCTGCTCCAAG
>NW_009230010.1:11136-17455 GCF_000690835.1 Fulmarus glacialis
CTCACCACCACTAGAGTGCTCTGGTCTCCCTGGAGAGTTTCCACGTAACCTGCTCACTTCTGTGCTGCAGCCAGAACCTGAATTATGGCAGTTGTTTCTGTTGAAACCACATCTAGGTCCACATGGGCTTTAAGTGGGGAAAATATGCCCTGCAAATTAACCCTCCTTAGAGAAGGAATCTCACACAAGCAGCCCTTGGGGTCTTTTCTGCGCTCTGCAAGCTGGCAGGGCACAGGAACAGTAACAGGAGAAGTTTCTGGCCATCCTTCCCACCAGCCAACTGCAGAACAGAGTTGAAACAAATCGGTGCAGCCAGTTTGCACGCATGCAAGGGCACAGTGGCACTGTTTTCACCTCACGCCAGGACATCTCTACACACCCCATTGCTACTGCTCCGGCCTCACTTGAAAATCCCAGCCTGGCAGAGGAAGGGTGAAGGGAGGAAGATGGGGCCAGATGGTGTCTGTGCTCCCCAGTGCTCTCTGAGGAACACAGACTCCTTGAATTCCTACCTCCAGGAGGGGCTGAAGCAGAGGATGGAGAGGACAAGGGTACCAATAAGCAAAAAGATGACAGCAAGAAGTGCTATCTGAAAACTCTCCTGTTCCTAACACTTTAGGAAAGCATACGTAAGGACAGCACAAATTATTTGCTGTCTCTACACCATAGAAATGTTATTACTTGGAAGATCACCTCCATAAAAAGGTTTTTCATTAGATGGTTCCAGATAGGGTAGCCAGCTCATTAGAGTGCTGGGTTCCTGTGCAGCCAGCTCTATTGACCTCATCTCAGCTGTGTAAGCAGACTAGAGAGGATTATTTTTTTATAGCTGACATTGCCAGTGATTTTGGTTGAAGCCTGTGATGCTGCTCAGGTCTGTTAGTTGGGGAGCTAAGCTCTCTGCTTCTCCCAGCTGATCACTCCATAGGAAGTCTTCTGCATGCTGCTCCACCTCTCACCCAAACACTGCTCATTCTCATTTTACAGTCAATTACCCCCAATAGCAATGAAAAATGCAGCAAGATGACAAGGATCTCCTAAATGGGGCAGGCGCATGGAAAGCCCCTTTCCTTTTCTTCTTGTCACTCAGCTTGATGTTTCTTCTCCTCCACTTTCCGCTCAAGCGGAGAGCTGCAAGGTCTTGGAAAACAGCTTTGCCGCAGGAACTCCTACATCAACAAAATCCTCAGAGTTGCCATCATTACAACATCTTCCTCAAATTTTATTAAATGCTTACGAAAAAAATCCAGGACACAGTAAATTTAAGCAGAAAGCAAACTGATGCAGGAAGAAAGAGAAGCTGCCCTCCCTCCAGGAGAGCAGAAACAAGTTGCAAAATTATGTTGACATGGGAAGAGGGCAGGAATAAGACTTTAAGGAAGGGATGGGGGACATGCTAACACCATGAAGTATGAAGACGTGGGAGAGCTCAGAAACAGCCCTGGGAGCTGATTTACAGATCTCAGGCCCAAGGCCAGAGTGCCAATCTTTAGGGGCTCAGTTTCCCCGTGTTCACAGCAAGCCCTGACCTCCCCAAACAACTCATTAGGATGTCTTTTCACCAAGGCAGCTTCCAGCATAAGAGAAGCAGCCGTTTCCCAGATATCCTGTCCACCTCCAGGAGCATAGGAGGCAGGTTATCAACGCGCCCACCACCTCTGACATTCAGAAGTGTTTCAATCACTGGTGCTGGAGCCCACACCTTAGAGAACAAGCAAATCCCTTTCCCGAAGAAGGGAGATAATGCCAGTGATGAGCATTCGTCACCTGGGAAAGGAGACCTTCCGCCCACGTTGGACAGGGAGAGGAAGGCAGCAGCTATTTGAAGCAAAGCTGCTATTGCCACTGTCAAGACGGAAAAGTGGCAGGAACATTTTGGCAGGGTACATAACTGTGATTAAAGGATGATCGAATCAGGACTAAGTTGAATGTGATTTGATGTACACAGAGTGGATGGAAGTCCCTCAAAGCAGATGATGTAGAGGGACAGAGGCTGCATTGTAAACAGGGGAAGACTTTACCCACAGCTGGCACCAACAGGGTGACAAGCGGTCCTTGCGGTCTCCTCACGCTCAGGGTTTGCCCATTGCCCTCCTTTCAAACACCGATTCTTTTACCAGGTTTCTGTTGAGCTCCCTTTCTCCCACCACCCAGCCACCAAGAGCCAAAAAAGTAGAAATTCTTCACCATGTAGCAAAAGCCCTGCCAGCTCGGCAGGGCAGCAGATCCCTCTCTCCTTACACTTGAGAAAGAAGAGAGGGAGAAGAGCCACAGCCTCCCATCTCCATAGCAGAGCCATATAAAAAAAAAACAAAAAAAAGAAGCCAAAGAGTCACGTAGAAGGTTAAAACAGGGATGGGTTTTGCCAGCTGATCTAGTTCCTTTCATCCAACCGGAGGCAGCATGGGGTATTGCTCACACCCCGAGAGGAGTCAGGCTGTACCGAAGCAGACTGACATCAGGCAGGAGGAGAAGAGAAACATCCTTCAATTATCTTCTGTGGAGCAGAGGAAATAGTGGCATTGAGGGTTGCATCGAGCCAGGACCAAGCTCAGCTGCAAGACAAGAAAACAACAAGTTTATGCACACCGTTTGGCCTGCCACGAGCGATACCCTGGGCTGTACAGGGGCAGCATCTTGTCTAGCAATTACAGGTGGCTTTCTCCCACCCGTTTCCACAAAGCCCTGTGAATCAGCCCATAAAGCTTCAGCGCTGCAGGACAGCCAACCGTGCTACCTGCCCATGGCAGAGCAGATGCCGAGGGCTGCATGCCCAGCAGAGGTCACGACTGCCCAGGCAGAGGGAAGGACGTGCTCCTGCCCAGCCGTCTCCTCCCAAGGAGGAGATTAGCAGGTTTCCTTCAAGCCCAAGGAAGCCACTAAAGTGGAGAGTGTGTTCCTATAGCCCCCAGCAGCCGCAGCTCTCCGCCTGGGACCATCTGCAACGGTATCGGGTTCCTGCAGCTCTCGATCTGCTCCGTGCAAGACAGCTGGTGCAGCCGAGGGACTCCAGCACGCAAATTACTTTTCCATCGCATGATAAATGACTCCTCCATGCCAACACTCTCCCCACCATTCCCAGTTTGGGGTTGATTGCAGATGGAGCAGAGTCCAGGAGAACAGTTGGGGTCCAAGAGTGGGTGACCTCCCCTCCACTCACAGGCACTCAACCAGCAGCAGGGAAACTTAACCATTTGAAAGCCTCTTGACTCAGCTTCTAGCTCAATTTCCTTCCAGCTTGTCACAAGCCTACCCAAGTTTCTCAGGCAGTGTTTTCCCTCTTGTCCCTGGGTTTTCAGCTCTGGCCTTTCTGCTGGCAATAAAGCAAGTCCATCTGTCCCTCTGCTTCTGCTTCATTACACGGCAAGGGGGAAGACGCTCACAAATCTTGCTTGTTGCAGAATTTCTCCTGAGCACACAAAGCTCTGAAGGAGACTCAAACAAAGCCAAGCGTGACAGGGAAGGCAAATAAATTAGGAGCTGATTTCCTTTTGCCGTCTCTTGGCATCTCTCTGCCTCACTAGTCAAACACACAGACTCTGGCACAGTCACATGCAGTGGAAGTTACCACCCACAAGGTCTCCAAGACCCACAGCACAGCAGGTTTCAAGTCAGATGGGATGCTGAGATAGCAGCAAGAGCGATTTTAAGAGCACAGACTATTGTAAGAGACCACAAATCTTGAGGTTATAGAGCACAAAGCAGCCTCTAACTTTGGGAAGAGAAGAAAAGTTTTCCTGGTACATGCAGATTATATTTAAACTTCCCACTCCAAGAACCTCCATGCCCTCCTCGGTAGCATCTGGCAGTTTGCAGCAAATCCCAGGCAAGATCCTGCTCTGACCCATGTGGGAAGCTGCATTTTTCTGGAGTGCAGCAATCCATAGGACAAGGAAAACACTCAAAGAGCTGGGAGGTTCACGGGTTGGGAAGTTCACTGCCCTGCCTCCTTAGCATTCCCAACACAAGAAACCTGAAGGAGGTCAGCCTTATAATTCTGGCTTGCCAGTGCTGCTAGACCACAGCTCATCTGTAGTACAGGCTGTCCATGGGACCACATTAAACAAGAGCAGACGAAATCATTCCACAATCAATCCTAACATCAGATGCATGTACTAGCTCAGCTTGCAGCAGATAAAAATCACCCAAGCAATTACCAATCCCTATACAAACAGGACCAGAGTAGTGTTGCACAAGAGCAAGTATGCATCTCTCCAACTGAGGCATTTTGGCTTTCTGACCCAGAAGAATCTAGAATATCCACAGGGCTGGGGAAGAGAGCAGGTATATGATGAAGGAATGGGCGCTCAGCCTTTTTTTGGGCCCGTGCAGACTTGTTTCTAAGAGTAGCTCTTGGAATAGAGCAAGTCCTAATCCCAGCCTTGTGCCTAAGGCATGAAGCTGATAAGCCACTGGGAATGCCCAACAGTTGTCAGCCTCAGCTGGCACAAATCCCCTCCGAGCCCCTCGCCAAAACAGTGGGAGGTTTCTCATGCCTGCAGCCGAAATAAATGCATCGGTTGGTAGCAGTGCACCACTTGCTAGACACTGCCCAGACCCTGCCCACCACAGCCTCTGCTCTGGAGGACACTCGTCCACCGTAGTGAGGGCTGGACCTTGAAGGCTTTGTGCTCCACATACCACCTCTTCAGTGCTTTCATTTGCTGCTCTTTTTTTTTTTTTTTTTTCTTCTCCTTCTTCGAAGTCATCTTTCTTTTCCCCATCCACAAGCAGTTTTGGCGGATACACCACCTGCTCGCTCGGTACAGATGAGCTTCCCAGGCCGGAGCTGACAGCAGCACTGCAAGCCCAAAGACAACACCAGGCACTCAAGCGCAAATAGCTGTTCTGCGCTGTTGAGAGTTTTATTCGGGATAATTTTCCCACACAGTAGGTATCACGCTACACACCCACACTGACCAGAACGGGTTGGAAGCCACCAGGAACCTATGAGCAGAGCACATGCAATAGCCCCTCTGGGCAATCCTGACATCAGCCCACCTCCTCTTCCCCGTTTCGGGATGCTCAGTTGCATCCAGCACCAGGGATTAAGGGGCTCAGTGATTTATGCCTCATTTCACAGCAAAACTCAGCAACTCTGTGCTGAGTGAGAGCCAGGGCAGAGCCAGATTTCTTTTTGGGGGCTGCCAAAGAGTCATGGCAGGTCAGAGGCTGGGTGCTTGGTGTTCCCCAGCCTTGCTCAGGAAGAGAAAGAGGAAAACTGAGACTAGTTTTATCTTTCTATCCCCAACACAGACCCTTAGCTCGACTGCAGGAAATCTGACTGGTGCTCACCAGAAAGAAGAAGAGATGGTGGTGAGCCAGCAACAGAGAGCAGGAAAAGCAGTTGTGCATCCCCCCAGGAGCAGCACAGTGTTGGCTAAAGGGTGCCCAGCTGCAGTGGCCATTGGGGATAAGACCCAACTCAGACCACAACCTATTTCTGTTTCACTGAAGAATGGGTGATGCAGAGAGAACAGTGGCAATGCTCCCCAAGGGAAGGAGAAAAGTAGGTTTTGTCTTAAATTGAGTGCAGAAAGAGAAGGTTGCCGCTGTGCGTGACGCAGCAAAGAAATGCCAGTCAGAGTTAGTGTTGTGACAAAGCACTTCCATCAGATAAACACAGCTTTTAAGTCCTGTGTTTCATGGGGATGTCTTTCTGCCAGCTGAAATCAATCAAGGCCAGTGTTGACTTTGACTCAAATGACACATGTAGTTTATGGCTGTTCTGTTGTATATAACATTGTATCAGAGTATTAATAACTGGAATTTGGAAAGCCATGAAACATTCCTGATTTGTGCCTCTGGAGAATGTTTCAAAGCTTGAAAATTTCAGACCTGCTCTGTTTCTCTTGACATTTCCTTCCAAATCCTGTTAGGACTCGCCAAGACACGAACGTCTGGGGTCCCAAGGAGCTCTCGCTGGATTTTGCGCTAACGCCAGGAGCAGGAGGGCTCCAGGTTTGGCAACACAGCTTCCCCCCAGTACATCTCTTGCCCTGCCACACCACCCTCAAGACTGGCTGAGGATACCTTGGGAGACTAAGGAAACCAAGACTGATGCTCTTCTCCCACAATACTGACTCCATACTTACAGCTTCTGGAGAGAGGAAGAGGAGGCCTTGTGTACGAATAAGTACACAGAGTAAGACAACGCCAACTCTAAGCTTTGTGTTTTCTTCCAGGAGATGACAATGCTGATAACAGTATCATCCTCCATCCAACCTGCTCCCATCCGCCACCACCTTCCTCCCCCTCCCACCCTACCAAAGCCCGGGAAGGACAACCTGCGGCTCCAGCGGCTGCTGAAGAAGGCAGC
>NW_009230010.1:17503-29760 GCF_000690835.1 Fulmarus glacialis
CCTAGCTTCGGAGCAAGCCAAGCCCTTCCGGTCCAGCCTCTCACCCGTGAACGAGGCCAGCCCCGACCTAGAGCACAATGAAAGCGCTCCCCAAGCAGAGACCCCTGAAACTGCAGCACCCCCCGCCGCCAGCCTCCCAACCCGCCTCTCCGTCAAGCCCGTCACCCACCGTGTCCCCTCCCCTTTCCGAAAGAGCAAGCCTTTCACGCTGAAGGTGACCGAGCAGAGGCGCATTGCCGAACACCTCAGGCTCATGACCTCCCCAGCCATGCCCATGCTACACAAGCCAGGCGCTCCTGAGACTCCACAGCAGCCTGAAGGCACAGACACCCACCTTCCCTCTCCAGGTGATCCTTCCACATTTGTTTGCCCCCAACCTACTCCTTCCAGTACACCCAGTAAAGAAAAGGCACCAGAGGTTACCTATGTTACCAAAGCGCACGCTTATTTTCACAGTGTCAAGCCACCCAGGGCTAAGACGCCCACATCAAATGAAACCCAAGCAACCATCAGCCATGAAGACAAAAGGCCACCTTCTCCTGCAGCCGAAACAAGCTGCTTTGAACCGTCTCCAGGGCAGATACCCACCCCACTCGATGACAGCAAGGCCACGGCTCCCACACTGGAGCCTCCCCTCCTTTCTGCTGCAGAGGCAGAGCCTCCTAAGGAGCCCGAGCCTGCTCCTACTGAAGAGTCCATCAAGGTCCCTTCACCCAAGCCCAGCACCTCTGATGCCCACACCAATAAGCCTATGACCCATGGAAGTGACACAGAAATATCTGGGTCAGAGGTAACTCCTGAATTACCCAAGCAAGATGGCGACATCCTAAAACCATCAACATCCAGCACTCCTTGGAGGCAAGCACATCCAGAGACAGCAACCCCAGCAGAAGCTGACAGTACGGGGGCCACCTCCACAGACACCAAGGCAGAACATGTCCTTCAACCTCATTTGACCCCCAGCTTACCAAAGACCAGCCCTCCCCTCAAAGCTGAGCCAGCGCTACCATCAGTAGAAGCAGCAAGACCTCCTGGAGCCAATGCTGGTGGCTGGCTTCGCCTCAGAAAGCACTTGACGGTGCAGCCAGAAGCACCCAACTTCCCAGAGCCCGAGCCGGAAAAGCTGGGACAGGAGGAAGGGAGCAAGGAGAAGGACAGCTCTCAAGCAGTCATCGGTCAAGACCAGAGGCTGTTTAAATCAAGGGCCACAAGAACATGGGATGCTATTTTATACCAGATAACAGTCAACAAAGAGAAGAAGCAGCAAGCAGAAGAGAAGAAGCTGCAGAAGGAAGAAAGCTTCTTTCTTCCCCGCCGCTTACCCATCCTTCTAAATAAGCCACGCTTCGATGCCCGGAAACTGAAGGAGCTGGCTGCCAAACCCATGACAAATATCACCACCATGTTCGAGGTGGGCCGGTTTAGACCCAAAGTGACTGAGGAGCACACCAAGAGCTTTAACAGAACGGCATCAGGATGGTCAGTCCACTGAAGCCAGGCTGCTCCACCAGGCCCACATATCTGGAGATTCCTACAGGGCACCAAGCAAGAGAGCACCTACGTCTAGGTTTACTGCCCGACAGAGCCAAGTGTAAGGAAAAAAAAAAAAAAAACAAACACAAACCCCTCCAAGCCAGCAGCCTCATGCTGTGGGTTTAAGGGTTACTCTCCATATGTATATAAGCTTAAATGCGTAACATACCACATCCACAGGTCATGAGCCAGGAAAACAAACATGCGCTTGTTTTAAAAAGAGCCAACAACAAGCACTGTATGCAGTAATACGGGGAAGAGAGGGGAGGCACACAGTGAAGAGGAGAAATTGCCTGTTAAAAAAGCCCAGTTTGGAGGAGGATGATGGAATCCAAATTTATTTTATCTTGTTTATTTAAGACCAAGAGAAATCCTAGAAATAAAAGCAGTTGTAGATGAGACACGGTGAAAGAATCTGGGTTGCTCCACAATCTCCTCTAGGGATTCTTAGAAACTGACCTCAAAGAGGGTACACATCATCTCTTTAGCTTCTCCACTGAAAGTGCTGTGGAGGACCCCTCACACCCGTTCACCGAGAGCAAGGTGGAAACTCATCCTTTCACCCAAGGCACAGACAAGGGACAGCATAAGATACCCATCCTGCTCTCACATAGCAGTTCCCCTGCCTAAAACACTGGACAACTTCATTTCATGTCCTCCTAGGTCAGTCTACTAAACCGTAGCGCACAGAAGACTAACTTTGTTGCAGTAATCAAGTTCTGTTATGTTATTTTACAGTGCTTTTTTAAGTACAGCTAAGGGTTAGTATTTTCACGATAACCAGCAAGAGCCTGCTCCAGCATGTGGGTATCCAACTCTGTGTATTTAACAGGCGCTGTTTTCTGGGGGTTCCTGCTAACCACATGTAGTCTCATTTTCAGAGGCAACATCATAATAGTTGCATAGCTGCTGGTGCCTGGTGTCCTGAAAAAAGGGTATTTAAAACAAAATCCCCAACTCTGTCCATCCACAGAGACAACTGTGCTTTCCAGCATTACAGTCACTTTTTGTATCTCCATCACCACCAAGCTTATGAGCACGAAAGCTGGAGATCAGCTATTTCTGTTTCTCAAGGGACTTTGTCATATGCTGGGATATTCCTACACAGCTAATATAGGATTGCTATGTTTAGTCCAAATAGGAAACTTGATACACAGCTCTCTACATTCTCTTCATGTGCAGAGGATATGGAGCTGACCAAAATTTTCCCAAGCCAAACTGCGAACAGACTTAGAAACAAAACCAAGAGGCCCTTCTGCCTTTTTGAAGTCTTCCAATTTTGCAGTGATGCTACCAGAAGAGCTCAGTTATAATCAAACCGTCACTGAAGTTTTTACTTTTCTGGTCTTATCTTCTGTTTCGTAGCCCCTTCCCTATTCCAAGGGAAAAAAAAAAAATGAGAAGGAAGAACAACTCAAGTATCTAAAGTTTGGATTTCTCTGACCCCCCCAGTTTTCCAGGAAAAAGCTGAAAATAGGTAGGTTGGAAATGCACCAGTAATCACAAGTGGATCCCAGGTAAGCCTTTGCAGAATAATTCAACATGCTGCAAGAGAAGGCTATAGAGAAAGATCCACGCAGCAACACAAAATCAAGAAGAGTGCAGCTTAAAACACATAGAATGCCTAATGCAGATAAGGATGTTCTTACCACACAGCGATAAAATGGCACCTTACTGCAGCACAGACAGTCGGGTGCCTATGCACAAGAGTCTGCATTCACAAGATCCACAGCATTAGCGTGAAACAGAACAGCCAATATTGATTACAGTTGGGAGACTAAGTGAATCTGGCCAGAGAAGACTGTTTCAGAAGCAATTGTGGTTTAATCCACTTTGTCCTGCAACGAGGACAACCACCCAGAACAGACCAGCGACTCTCACAAATGGCGATGAGGAAAGGCTTATGCCTTGCATCTCCTGGGCTTCCCACCAGGCTGTATCCACAACCCAGCCCCACTGCGCAGGGGTGGAGGATGGAGAATCTCCGGTGGGGAGAGCAATGCCTGCAGTGGGAGGCAGAGGAAGGCAGGTCTGGCTGCACGGTTTAGCCCTTCTGCCCCAAGAGTGAAGAGCAGAGGCATACAGCAGGCATGGTCAGTCCTGCAGAGACAGACCCTGGCACGAGAGCATTGCAGAGGAGAGAACAGAAGCCTGGAGGCAAGAGGAGACTTCCACCAGCGGTTCTGCATTGGGAGCCATTGCAGCGTGTCCCAGCTTGAGCTGCCGTGCTGAGCGAGGGAAGAAGAACACCACTGGACACAGAGTTTGGTTGTTTTTCAATATCAAACAGCCCCAGGCAGTTGGTAAGAGCCCAAATTGCCACTTTACAGAAAACTTCTTGCTCCGCAGCGTGCTCGGAGGTCCCGCAGCTCAGGAAGGGAGGGGAGGAGGAAAAATTGTACCTGTGCTTAAGCAACTAGAAAGCTGATAAGGTGGTGTCAAGCGAGTGACATGGGGTTGAGCCAGAAGGGTTTGGGAGCAGAAAGGCAACCATGAAGGGATCCGGCAGTAGGGAAAAAGGATGAACGTAGTTCAGGTGGGTGGAGAGGAGCTGGGGAGCAGGGACCTCTCAGCACACAAAACAGCCAGCTAAAAACCCAAGAACAGAAACAAGCCAAGATCCTCCAAGTTACCGCAGTCATTTTGCTATTCACAGTCAAGAAAACCCTCCTTGTGAATGAGCCCATAGGGCAACAGTGCTGTGCAGTGGTTGTTTGGAGTACTGGGTGGATCCTAGAGGACATTCTGTGACAGTCACTGGCCTTTCAAGACAGGATGCTGGAAAAAGATCAGAGCTGAGGGCACTTTCCTTTGAGCTGCTTGCAGGAGTTCAGGTAGGGCAAACAAAACCTGCCAACAACCTAGCAAAACCTGTTTGCTGTAAAGAATTGAACCTCAGTAGGATCCCACCTGGTGCATCAAAGCAGACTTCAGAAAAAAGAAGAGGTCTGATCAAAGAGGAGACCTTAAAATAGGTTTCTGAAAGCCACAGGCAGAAAAGTTGAGGATAGAAGTCCAGTGAGCTCCTCCTTCTTTACATCTAAAAACATAGCTTTGGGCAGGCTTGGGTTTGTACTGCTGCCCATCTCAAAGTGGCATTCAGGAGAGCTTCTCTTGTAAATGGGCACCACAAAAGAAAAAAAAACCAAACAAAACAATATGCTGCACTCAGAAGCCAACTCCTTGAGGGGAAAAAAAAAAAAAAGAAAAAAAAAAGAAGGAACACAGCCGCCAGAAGCATTCAGAAACAAAAGGTGTTTTGTAGCAGACAGAGCTATTTATAAGCTTGGCTATGAAATAAAGCTTCTTTTTTATAGTAGGAAAAAAGAATGAGCTTGTTTTCACCCCGACAACTTCCTCTCCTCTCACAGGGCCAGATGTTGCCCGGTTGGATCCAACCAGTTATCACCTCCCTCTGCACCATTCCTCCTTATTGCCACAACCCTCTACTATCATCCACTCAAGGTAACACCAGGATATCTATTAACATAAACACAATATGAGCATGAGATCCAAAGACTGTTTCAAGAGGGCACAGAGACAGCAACCCAGCTCTGCCTTCCCCCTTGCTACACGTCAGAGGACGGTCCTTTCTGCTCTGTTGGTCTACCCACAGATGTTCATGTCCTCCCTACGACAACCCTATTATGGACTGGTTCCAAGAGGTTACTGAAATCATTAAAAGTTTTTCCCCTGATTAATTCAGTAAATCAGGGAATTAGACCCCAGAAGCATCTGAATTTCAGGAGTACATCAGCCCCTATGCTCAGCCAGAATGACCTCCAGCTATCTACTTCTCCTTGCAACGTAAGAGAGGATAAGAAAAAAATCAGCAGATAGACTGTTCCTTTGAACTAGCAAAGGCAAACGCATCTTCACCCAAACAGTAGCTAAGGGAT
The DNA here is from genome assembly GCF_000690835.1 of Fulmarus glacialis. NCBI lineage: Eukaryota > Metazoa > Chordata > Aves > Procellariiformes > Procellariidae > Fulmarus > Fulmarus glacialis. The sequence continues at coordinate 22,936 of NW_009230010.1, forward strand.
TTATTCTGCAGATTAAACTAACACAGGTATCCAGCTTCCTAGCAGCATCAGAAAGTCAAAGACCAAAACAAACCCCCGCTGTGTACCCAACTCCCTTCCAGCTCAGAGAGTCAGGCGTTTGCCCAGAAGCAAGGCTCCAGCTGTTACCATACAGTATCTTCCAACTCACCCAAAGTGTAGCTGGCAGAAATAACCCCAACGTCCCGCCAGAACAGCCAAGGGTTTGTTACACGGTGCAAGGTCGTACCCCACCTACCTGGTTAACGAGTTCTCCAGGCATGCTATTGCTCTGCAGCATCATCTATCAACACCTTCTTGTACTGGCCATGGCCTGTCGCAACAAATTTATACTTTTTGCCAGGAGTGGACTGAACAGAAGAGAAAGAAAGAGCCAAAATCAGCATTTTTCTCCCTCAAATAGGCAGTCAAGATCAAATAACTGAAGCCAGAGGAGTATGCGATACGGTTGTCTGTAATCCCAGAGGACTTGGAGCCAGCCTACTCTGTACTCCCTTCTTGCCCCTTCCACGTAAACTCTCTGTGCAGATTGACCGCCACTTTCTATAAGTGTAAGGTAACACAGCAAGCGCGGGACGGGTAATAGGAAAGGGAAGATGTAATGCCAGGCATCGTGAGGGACGGCTCATCTAAGAGCCCCGGCCCCCGAAGCCAGGGCTGGTTTCACCCATGGCAAGAGCCAGTTTCATTTGCCACCTACTGGCAGCAGTATCGATCCAGGGACAGACAAGATACCTCGATCTTCCTCTCCCAGCCTGCACAGTTCAAGCAGCAGGCATTTTAAGAGGCATTCCCACAAATGTACTAGTAGGCACAAAACCCCAAGTTGTTGATGCTGTCTTAGGTTCAGTTCCACTTAATTCTGCATGTTTTCTTTACTCTCAAGATTAAAAGCATAGCAAGAGCAAAGTAACTCACATCTGCAGTTCAATTTTAGCCTAGAAGGCTGGGGCTCCCAACCCATGGCCTGAGAACAACGTGCTATTCAAGACACCCTTCAGTATTACTGGTTATAAAATGATTTTTGCCCCCGTTTTTACTAGGGCTGAAGCGATAGCAGCTCCCTGTTAGGAAGACCTCTTAGGTATGCAACTGCATTGATAGATACAGGCAGCCCTTGTCCCTACAGAACATCACCATCTTCTCAATACTTCCAACCCAGCTAAGAGCTCTTTTCTTTTTCACAGCAGAGCAAGTGCTTTCATACTCGCACAGATACTAACTCACCTTGATGTTGGTCTCGGGTTTGGGATTGCCCTTCTGTTCCCAAAGGCTTCTTTTACTCACGATGTCTCCAGCCACGATATCCTGAGAAGATGATGTTCTCATTACCCTTCACTGCTAACGCTGCTGAACATGCCTTTGTTCACATCCCTTTCAAACCTACACATCTGACCTTTTTTATTTATAATATCTCATCATCTGACCTATGACAGCTGCAGCTAAAACCCATGACTGCGAAAACTTCTTCCTCTTCCCAGTATGTCCTATGTTTTCCTCTCTCTCACTCTCTTCAACAAGAGCCTGGATCAGAGATCCAAGATGTTTATTTTCTTAAGTTTGTTAACTATTTAAGACATGTTAACATCAAAGCTTTTTTTATGTGGAAGGAATTTCATTCACATAAACACAGATTTGCAACCCATGTGTTACAGAAGCAGCCTCACTCACAATGACCAGAAAGTGAAATTGAGAGCAATACATTCTGCATTTTCCAATTTTACAAGATTTATCATCTTGGTACTAGATCCAACTTTGTGCTCAACAACCGGAGCTCAGTCCTAGCCCCTGCAGAAGACATACACATTTTCCACACCAGCTGAATTTATTCCCATTTCAAAGCAGAGCCTCAACCAGCATCACAGAGGCTTTCCTAGCTGTACCACCAAGGAGCGATTCGGGACCCTAGCACAGATGAAGCAAAGCTCTGAGGTACAAGGCCTTGTATGCTGAGGAAGGAGATTGGATCTCTAATATAGATGCCTTCAGAGCTGGTGGGCACCACCAATGAGCCATTCCAACAGGCTAACGCAAGTGTCGTGCAAGTTGTGCCCAGAGGCCGGCCCCTCGTCCCCTGCACAAGCCGGGCAAGTCCCGCGGGTGCCATACCTTACAGGGTGGGGACTTCACGGCAGACTGAGCTGCGACCTCTCCAGTCTCCCAGAGGCTTTTTGTGCTGGCTACCATCATGCTCGTGGTTGGAAGGTCGAGAGAGGGCTGTCGGACGGGTTTTGGAGCCTTTGTGGATGTCTGGAAAATAAATGGAGAAAGATCGCTGTCAGGGAGAGTGTGCTTTCCCCCCCCCCCGTAATTGGAGGTCTTCAGGGATGTAAAAGGAGACCTGTAGGGTCTTGCTAGTTCCTGCCAGATGCTCCCACCCTTTAAGCAAGGAATGTGAGGAAACAAGGATGGGGCAGCTCGCTAAAGAAACGTACTTTATGCCGTGAAGAGAGATAGAGACAGGAGAAAGGGCTGCTCCCATCCAAGGGGAGATGCTTTAGTTGTCACCTCCCAGATGGTGAGGCTAAGAGGCATGGTGGGAGAGCAACGCCCGGCAAAGAGGGCTCCTTGGAGGGTGGGGACAGAGAGACAACGCAGCAGCCCACCTCAATAGCCTGTGTGTACTGCTCCAGCCTGTCATCGATCTTCGACACAGGGAGGGGAGGCTGGGTCTTCTTTATGCTGTTACTGGAGAAGCAAGAAGAGGATTAAGGTGATCCCCCAGTACCTCAGGCAGAAGGACTTTGAGGGCCACAGGCAGCCTGTCACTCCTGCCCATACCCACAACAGGGCCCTCTGGCATCCTCCATTTGGAGGAAGGGACCTGATTTACCCCAAGGGACACACCAGCGCTAGAGATACATTTTCTTTATGGCGCAGGTTCAGTGACTCGGTTCTGTCCGTGATCTAAAGTGGGAGAGAGAAGACGAAGATATTACTTTTCTCCATGGACCTCAGATGGATGTAGGTCACCTTGGCTGACTATAGTTCAAACATTTCTCTTCCCTGCTCCCTCACCCAGATTTTGGTTAGAAATGCCTCACTCAGTCCCATATTCCCACACTGAGCATCCCTTTTCCTCCTCCTTTCCAAGGCAGGTGAGCAGAATTCCAACCAAAAGCAGCAGTGCACAGTAGCAGCCCAACCAGTTTCAGGGGCAAACCAACAACGTGCAGTTTGACTGACAGCTGAAAGAGCAACCACGACCATTTTTCCTGCTCAAGGACCAGGTATCTTTCTCAGACACTCGGTTTCCTGGCCAGACACAAGAGCGACAAGTGTGGAAAGACAAGGGGGAAAACTAGAGGCACTGCCAGAAGAGGAGCCAAGCACGAGAGGAGCACAGGCATGAGTTACATCGCGGCTTATCCACACCAGAGAAGCGCAAAGACAGGGCAAGTCAGCGTGTGGAGCCACCTGCAAGGCAGCCCTGCAGGTCAAGCCATCAGGAAAGAGTTTTGCACGAGAGGCTCCTGTGCAAGAACTCTTTGGCCAAGACAGGAAGGTGAGCAAACACTTCACAACCACTGAATAAAGGAAAGCTGAAATGTTGCTAAACCTCACAGCCCTTTTGTGCCCCAGAAAACAAGAACACAGAGAGAAGATCACTTTCACGTCGAAGGGGAGGCTGTTTCTTAACAGCAGCTCCTACAGAGTCAAGGAGCAGCAATCAAGTAACAAGGAGCCTCTCTCCCTCTATACTGCTGCCTGTGCCATGGGAAACATCACCTACCAAGTTAGCAGGTGAAAAGCAGCACTAAGTGCTCATTTTAAGCCACTTTCAGGATGCTGGTGCTAAATTTTAGCTAAGCAGAAGATAAGACAGTGTCACAGAGAGGACGCCTTTAACAGCTGTACCCAAGAGCACAAGGCCCATTAGAGAAGAGCCCAACCACCAACAAACAGTGCAACCCTGGCTAATAGAGATGCCCTAGGGAGAGTCACTCTGCGGGGTCCCAAGACAGCAGCGTGACAGATATCCCTCCAGCCAGCAGTTTCTGCTGGGCAGGCTGTCCACCTGCCACCAGCTTGCTCCTTTGCTCGGTGCTGGAGGAATTGGTGCTTGCCTGAGCCGTGGCTTCAGAGATTGGGTTGCCCATCCTTCTGGGACGTTGATGGGCAGGCTAGCACCTCATGGGGCATAACAGCACCTGAAAGGGGAATCGGGTGGATCCCTGCCCACGTCTCAGCTTCTCAACCACAAGTAGATAAGATATCAATAAGAAAAACCCTTGCCAACCCTGCCAGAGAGATGCTGTGCAGGTGCAAACCACCCACAGGTGCTTCCAAAAGGTCATAAATGAGCATCAAGTTAAACACAGAGGGGCCTAAAAACAGGCTGTAGGTGACAGTAGGTGTCAGCATGACAGTCTAGGTGGGAACAAACTTTTCCTAAGCTATTTGGAGGCCACCTCCCTCTGCCCTGTAGGGCAATTTTTTGCAGCGAGACACATGCATTTCTCTGGTCCAAAGCACCTTCTAGAGACCAGAAGAAACCACAGTTGCTCACTCAGCCAACCTCAAAACTCAGAGCTCACAAGCAGCCTGGGACAAAAATGGGGCTGGCACAAGGCTTCCCCCCTGCCACCACACATCCATTTCAGCCCCCAGGCCACGCTGGCCCTCTGAACCCCAAACACCCCGACCTACTGCACCCCAACATCCACCTCCCCCAGATGTGTACCCAGCCTCCACCAGCCACAGCTGGCAGGGGAGCTCACCGCCCACTGCAGATGCACTCGTCTTGCCACTGCAAGCCGTGTTTCTGCTGAGCGATCCCGTGCCAAAACACCTTCTTGGTGGTCAATATGTTTAATTCTTAGTGTTCACATAAAGCCCTGCTAGCTGGGGTGTAAAGCACCTCCTGCCTTTGGAAAGATCCCAAGCTCATATTTTTCCTGAAGAGCTTTACATTCGGCTTTGTGTATTGGTGAGCTCTGACATCACCGTTACAAAACACAGAGACTATATTTCTAAGCCTTTCCCCGAGCTAATGCTAGCAGCAGCAGTTAAGCTCAGGTCAGGAAGCTACGTGTGTTTTGGGTTTGTAATGGTGAGAATTTAAGCACATAAAAGGCACTAGAAGTGTTTCCCACATCTCCCCACCAGTCCCACTCAGGGGTATGCTTTGGCCACCCCACCCCACTTTTCAAACCTAACATTGGCACGTGGCCTGCATCCAAACCCACCCTTTCTCCCCTCTCTGTGGAGAAGCCTTTTAAAAATCAAACAAAGAGCAAGAATCTGATGGTTGTAGCTGATGAAACCCTCCTCTTATGATCCATTTACTGGTGCAAGAGGAAGTGCTCATACAATCCTCCCCGTCCAGGAAATGTTGACTAAGAAGCAAATAGCACAGATATGAATGCAAAAAAGAAATATAATACCAACAGCAGATTAACAGGCTACCCAGGCTCCTCACAATTTCCCTCACTGCAATAATCAACAAGCTTAGGGCTTACAAAGACAAAAAGCCATTTGCTACAGAAACCACTTATCTGTAGCTATTGTATTGAAAAGCACATGGACAGAACTGAGGATTTGTAGCAAATGCTTCTGAGTCACGAGATGCAATTCAGGTGGTGCTAAAAAGAGAAGTTTCACAAGAGCATCAATGCAGACAGATGTGATTGGGAAGGACACAAGGCTTCAGAGATCAGGAATCCCAGTTTGTTTAAAAAACTTAAGTCGTACTTTCTGATTTTATTCTAAGTGAGATGGGAAAATTCCAGTGCTTCAATTTTTTGAGGGTTTTTTGGGGAAGGGAAATTTCATTTTCTGATTAAGTTCATGTGTCATCTTTGACCAAATTCACAAGCTTAAAGCACAGACATCTTTCTCAGTATTACAATATTCCCTGAAGTCCTCAATGAACTTTAGACATTTACGGTGATTGGCAAAGTATACACAGAGACAGTTACAGCCTCCAACAGCTCGAGCAGGCAAAGCAGGAGGAGAGGAGGCTGACAACCACGGAGGATGAAGGAAACGGATCAAGTGATTTGTCCCAGCCTGTAGCAGGAGTGGGATAACAGGATTCACACCCGCTGTTACCACAAGCCCTGGGTCATCTTTCCTCATCGTTAGTTGGGTGCTCTATTGCGATAGCTGCCATCGCCTCCAGAGGGGCCCCAGGAACACAAACCTTGGTGGAGCACACTGCGGTGTGGTCAGAGCACAGCTCCTCCTCCTCCAGGCTGGCAGGGCTTGGGGCCTTCGGGCGTTTTTCTGGTGTTTCTTCTTCTTCTTCTTCATTTCTCCTTCTCTTCTTTTCCTGAGGGCAGAAAATGAGCAAGCCAGGGAGTGAGCTGGTCAAAGTGCTCACTGTGCAACAAAAGTGATTCTTCCCCTGTCTCCCAGGCTTTCTGCTTTATACTAAACAAACACAGAAACTTTGAGTTCACATCATTTAATTTTGAAACATCCAGGAAGAAGCTGGTGTGTTAATTTGGGGGGGAGGGTGGGGAGGAAGGGGGAAGTATCAGAGAAATTTTGCAGGTTCAAGGTTCCAAAATGATATGGAAAGGGGTCCTTGCATCAGTTAATAAAGATTTCTTACCACTGTTGAGATAGGAAAATGTTAATTTCTCATTTAGAGGCCACAAGGAGAGAGAGCAGCTGCCTTTAGAATAGAGGGCTAGAAAGAGTCACACCCACAGTTCAAATGCAAAAAGCATACTAGCCTCCGCAAGTCAAAATCCATTTACAACAGAAGATATTTGCAGCTCAGCCACCCTAATGGACTTGCACACCACTCAATTTCCAGCTTTGTCTCTCGTGTTTACCAGGAATTACACCTCATCGGAA
>NW_009230010.1:29786-37321 GCF_000690835.1 Fulmarus glacialis
GGAGCAATGCTTAGACATACATCAAGCCAAAGTGCTCCAAAGGTGTGATAAAGGCTGGGGAAAGAGAAACAAGCAGTAAAATTTAGATTTGAGCTCTCCTGAAGAGCTACTCACTGCCCACAAAACCACAGGAGAAATAGTAGCACTCTCCTTCTCGGTATTGCAGGGACGTGACTACAACACCACAAGCTCTGGGAGCAAACACTCCACCCTCACGAGAGGGCAGAGGCTGCCTGCAGTGACCCCAAGAAGGAACACAGTGACCCAAGAGTGGCACCAGCCCCAGGTTATGCCATGACAGCTTGTCCACGTGGGCTCAACACCCAGCAGTGTAAGCAGCAATGGTGAGCTGAGTTCTTGGAGAGCAGCTCACCAAGCTTTCCCACAAGCCCTGTGGAGAGGAGAAGGTCAGCTCCTCCTGATCCCACCTCTTGCTCGGCTCTCTCCTCTTCCTCCTGCTCTCGGACCTGTTCTTCCTCTTGGCACAGCCTCTCTTCCTCCCCTGTAACCACATTCTCCTCCCGGATCTCCTCCGCACTTTCCTGATCCAGCTGGATCTGCTCCAGTTTGACTTCGGCTTCCCTCACACCACTGTCCTCTTCTTCATACGACTGTCGTGGAGACCTAGAGGTAGGGGAGAGAGGTCAAAGAAGCAAAACACATTGTTATGAGCCTACAGACACCATCGGATGCCTCAGACCTCTAGAAATCTGATTTTATCATGCCCCCGAGCCTACAACTTGCTGGGTGTTTTACACCAGGGCTCACAGCCACTTCCACGGTCCCATCCAGTTCCAGGCACCCAGATGTAACAGCAGTCACGTCACACTCCCACACTTCGAATACTCAGGACACAGCTCAACTAAGAGTTGTGGCAGAGCTGAAAGTATCTGCACCCTTCCAGCCTCACCGCGGGCAAGACCTGCAGGAAAGCAGAGATCAGACAGACCCGAACACCAGGTCCTGGCCTCCGCTCAGACCCCAGGCAGAGAGGACACTACCACCACGATGTGGTGCTAGCTCAATTCTCTGCTCTGCTACAGCCAAAATCCCAGGTCAGCCAGCGTGCTCTGTGGTCCTGGTGCACAAACACAGATCCGACACTGGCCCCATGGTTGCCAGCATCAGTTCAGTGTGGAGCACCAAACACAGCCTTCCTCTCCCTTAACTCGTCTTCCATGTTAACAGAGCCTCTCGCTGGGGGAGGATCCAACCAACGACATGTGGATGTGCTTCCCAAGATCCCCCTTTTCCCTAGCTGAAGCTAACCTGCAGGGCAAGGCTGCACAGCCACTGGCCTGGGGTTGTTGTTCGTTTGCAAGGCACAGTGCTTTGCAGGCAATGCCATATCCACACCCGACCCCAAGCCTCAGTTTTACCCACCAGAATAAATAACGCCTCTACTCACGTCGCTCATGTCATAGCCCAGCAAAACAAAGGCGTCCCAAAGCAGCCAGGGTCACCCCTCGGCTTAGGTTTAAAGCCTCCAAGGCTGCAGAGAGGAGACCCAGGAGTATGTTTAAGCAATCAGCTTTGCAAAAGCAGAGCAGCCCATGCCTTTGGGCACAGAGTCGGTGGGAGCACGTAACCCCAGAGCTCTCGCTGGCTCACAGCCCTGCACCAAGATGTTATTACCATCGTACTTTCCCCAGCCAGAGAATAGCTTTCTCCTCCCACCCATTTCTTGGAAAATCACCTGGCTTGTGACAACAAGGCTAGACAACTGGCTAGCAGGCAGCTGCCAAAGCGCAAGGTTGACTCACCGCTTCTGCCTCACCAGCCAGCCCCAAAACATGAAAAAAAAGTTCAAGCGATGCTTTTCCACCCACCTCTCTGCTGCTGGGAAGGCAGCTTACAGGACAGCCACCATTCAACCCTCCCAACTGACCACAGAGGGAAAAAGCTGATGCATATGCTGGCTTGCTACTAATCATCCTCCCACGACAGTGCGGTCACCAAGAGCAAACAGGCTCTGAAGGTTTTATAGCCCGGGTAACTAGTTTCTCTTAACCAGGATGCCAGCAATGCCTCCAGCTAAAATGCAAGCTCATATTAAAAATTTAGGCCAGCAGATATGATCAGTCTATAGGATGCCTTTTGCACCACAGCAATTTTGTATGGGAGGCAGCTAGTCTGACCCAGCTCCCACCCTCTTGCATGCAGCTGATTGATAGCTGTGGGGGCAAGAATCTTCTCCCCACCGAGTGGGGGAACCAGAATCAAAAAGAAAAGGTGCCTTAGCACCAAGGCCCTCAGGGGATGCGCAAGCCATCTCCAAGGGAGAGCAACTGTCTCCATCCCTCAGTCATAGCCACCGCCTAAACACCCTTCACATGAAAAACCAGGGTTTGCTCCCTATTCAGTTAAGCAGGAGAGAGGGCAGTTGAGAAACCCTGGCCACAGCACTGCTTGTCCCAGCGTGGGGCATCCCAGCCAGACACACAGCCTACCTGGGCTCACGCCGCACTCCAAGCCTGTCCTTCGGGTCAGGCAGGTAAGCAAGGAGGAAGGGAAAAGCTGCTGAAGGGACTCCACAGGGCACAGCCACCCACTAGGAAGCAAGCCCAGCTTTTGCAACGAGCCCACTCCCAGCAAGCCCACAGGGTCTGAGCCCCTCCAGCTGCCTCTCCCAGCCAGCCTCCAGCCAAAAGCCTGCTCCCCTACCGCCGCTGCCTTTAAAGCACCACCCCTCTCCGATGGGCTTCACCTGCCACGGGTGCCACCTCCCCTGCCTAGCACCCTCCCGCCCCGCTACAGAATAAACACGAGCATCGCATAAAAAACCAAGGAGCAATTCCTGGAGAGGATAATGCAACCCTTCCAGCTAATTCTCTTTTGAAGGCCAAGAGGGGAAGAGCAGCAGCCTTTCTCTCCGGACAAGCTCTTTGCAAGGAGGGTGGAAAAAGAGGCAGTGTGCTGAAAAGCTGATGGGGCTGATTCCTAATTGCTCTCACAGATGTGATAATCAGTGCTGCGGCGAGGTGCTTGAGCAATGCTTGCGGGGTCAGGGCTGCGAAGGTACAGCTTGCAGAGTGGTTTAGCCACAGTGTTTGGGAAAAAGTAAGAATGAGGCGAGCTCTATTTATTTGTTCAGCAGTAAATATTAATCTTAGGCATTTTTTCAGTCTCGGGGGTAAAGAAGAGGTTGTGTCATCACATGGTAAAATTCCCTATAAAATCAAGCTGCCAAGAGAGCTGAGTCACAGAGTTCACGTGCAGGTAGATGGTGTCCAAGGGAAGTGGTTAAGGCAGGAGTTTGGTTCAGCTCAGCAAGGGGAGAGTGATGGGAGATGGGGACCAAAGAGCCGGCACACAAGCACCTCTCAGGGCTCTTTGCTGGCTGAGGAGGAGCCCCGATGAAAGAGGAGTCAAGCACAAGGTGGGCTGGGGCCGTAACACCCACTATGCTGCCATGAGCCAGGAAGCAGCAATAACTTAGAACAGGTTTTTAGGCTGGCCTGGATTATGTTAGAGGCCGTTTCAGCCCCTGCAGCAGCTCAGGTGGCTTAAATCCGCTGTTGTCACTCCTCCAAACCCAGGCGTCCTGGCAGGCTGCCATCGCTTGGAGTGCAAAGCTCAATCCAAACATCCCCGAAGCCCAGGGCAGTCCCTGAGCCTGTTCCTCCCCACTAGCCCAAATGGCGGGCGGAGAGCATCTGTCCCAGCAGTGCGGGACCCGTCCTGCCCCTCCTCAGGGTCGGTCCTTTTGCTGGACGCGTTGGTTCCCCTCCCCTCGGTCCGGCTGTGTCCTACCCACCTCTGTTTGCGCTGCTCAAGCTTCTGGGACCAGTCACTGAACCCCTCATCCTCCTCCAGCTCTGAAGTCCCGGATGGCTTAAAGTCATAGCTGAAACAAAGAAGGAAAGTAAGGATGAAAGAGATGCAAAAAACCCCAAACCTGGCCTGAAAGAGCCCCAGCCTGATACCGTCCTCCTCTCCCTCCAGTTATTGCATCTTCTTTCCTCTGACTGCTCCCAAATCCCACTTGAAGCCTTATCCTCCGTTACAGGGAAGACGCCTTTGCCACGTGCTTAGGAGCACCCTGTACAAAGGGGGTCTCTCAGGGCATCGCTGCGAGATGGAGATGAAGAAGGAGCAGCTCCGTGTCTCCGGCATGAGCACCCCGCTGCCCGCCTGCTCTCTGGGGCCGCACGCAGGCGAGCAAAAGGCAAGCAGCACATCAAAACCAAAAAGTCCATGGTATTCTTCTGCACCAGAGCTGGCCCTAGCTTCTTTGGACCAGAGATGTTTCAAACTTGGTTGCTGCTTGCCCTATGTTTGTACGCAGCCCTATAGAAAAGCAATCGGCAGGAGTGGACCTGAACAGATCGCTGGACGGGGAAGGCATGAAGACTCAAAGCTGAGGACACTGGCTCAAGTTCTGGCTCGGATCCTCACGTTCCCCTGCAGCTTTGAGCCAGTCACATGCACTTGCATGACTCTGGCTCCCCGCCTGTGAATACCCTACCGCTGTTCGGAGCCGCAGCCCTCCCGGGGCGCACAGCTGCCGGCACCAGATGCGGGCTGGCCGTCCACGGGGATTGTTGGGTTTTTTCCTATTTCTTTCCTTGCGTTCGCAAGGAGAATCACCTCCTGGCTGGGGGTCCTAGGTGGGCAGCCAAGTTGCAAGCGTCGGCCTGAGGAGGTGGCTTCACAGATGTTTTTGGGATGCAGGGCAGTCACATCGTCCAGGAATGGGAATTAGGATGTGGGACCCACAGGTTAGTTTAAAACTCAGAGATTCAAAATATGTAATAAATGCGCGTGAGTCTTTTCTTTGCCTTTCTGGGCTCTTAGGAGGTGTCAGGAGATGCTTAGCCTCCTCCATAACCCCGGTGGCTTGAAATATGGGGCATTTCTCTGAGATTCGGGAGTCTCACATTGAACTGACTGCAGGAGCTGAGGGTTTACGAAAAACACATGCCCTTGCCAGGCTCACCAGGGAGGGTAGCAGGGGGTGCACACCGAAAACGGCTGCTCGGCCGCAAGTTTGAGCACAGCCCAGCTCCTGCCACCTTTCAGCATCCCCCTAGACTGCTGAACGTGATACCGTGTTGGTCTAGGACATCGCAGCCCAGGCTGGGCTATTTTCCACTGCGTGTGTAGGCAGCAGCTTGTGGATGCCCTGGGACAATGCTCAGGAAATTTGACGCAGAGCCAGGACAGGACCACGGACCTGCTGAGTCCCAGGTCAGGGCTTCAGGCGAGCTGCAGTGTTGGTGATGTCCAAGGCAGAATCGCTCCGGTATTTGTGGCCACGACCACAAACGTGTGCTCAGGCTATCAGAAAAGCTCCCAGGGAGCAAGGGAGACCAGCTGAATGCTGTTTGAAAACTGGTCGCTTCCCTGTGCCCCTCTGCAAACCCAGCCCCAGGAGAAGCATGGAGCCAGCACAGCCCCACCAGCACCGCCTAAGCTGATGTCCATCCCTCTGGTTCCCAAGGCTACGTGCGTCTTTTCTGCAAAGCCGCCGTTTTGGGGGTTATTTCTCTTTTTTTTAGCGGGGGAAGGGAGGAGAGGAGCTTCGCTCTGTCCCTTTGGTGCAAGGAAATGCGGAGGGCGGGTTTGCACAAACAGGAGTGACATGGCTGGGATGAGCCCCAGCGTGGGAAGAGCCGAGGGAAGGAGGGGACAGTGTTTACACAAGAGAGAGGAAAGCTTTTCGGAAGATTAATAGCCAGGGCTGACCCCGGCTGCATGAGCAAGCCCAGGTGGCCGTCAGCAGCTGCAGAAGAAACCAGGGGATGGCCAGAGAAGAAACATCCTTCCCGATGCTTCCAAGCTCAAGCATCGCGGAGCAGGGAGCAAACCCCCTCATTTTAGGAGTTCTTCTTGTCATTGCCCCCTTCGCAGATGTTTAAGCACTCAATTAAATTTAGGCACTGCCAACGGTCCCGTGGGGTCAGCAGCGTGTCTGTGCCTATGCCCATGGGACCGGAGCCTGCAAACTGGTTACTGGGGCTGCTGCACGCTGCTCTGTGCCCGAGGCCGCTCACAGCATCTCCCGGTAAAGCAGAGACTAGAGATCTTGTCGGCCATTTTAAAGACTTTTGAGAATTATTTTCCAGCCCCTGTGTGAAGGCGGGGGGTGGGTTTGGAAAAGCTAACAATTATTATTACTTTCCAGATCTTCTGTTTGCTTTTAGGGCAGACTGCAGTGGGTTTGTCTGCAGAATATCACTGGGTGCATTTCCACAAAAGATTTTGAAGCTTCTTTGCAATGCTTTTAGCCCCCCCCAAAAAAAGTCCTGAATAATTTTGAAAGTATCTGAGAAAAAAAGAAATTATCTTTTCATGGGAAAAAATAGATTTTCATAAATAGCTTTTGCTATTTTTCCAGTAAAATGAAGCTGCTGCTTCTCTCTGACTGTAATCCCAAATCCTGCCGACACTCTTCCATTGTGTTTAATATATTCAGAAATAAGCTGAACACATAAATAGTGGGAAGACTGGGGTCTTTAAGACAGAGTTTGGCAACTCAGAGTGCAGACTGGTTTTTGCGCCGGCCCCAATGCTGCACAGCACCTGGGCTGCTGAACGGTGGACACGGGGAGGCTGCGGTGGGATGCTGAGGCGGGATGCTGGGGACGTGACTGGTCATCCTATCTCTTCTCCAGGGGTTTCCTCTCTGACAACAAATAGCTCAGCAGCTCCATAAATGCCTCCTGAGCTATTGCCATTTAGGACCTGCCCCATTAAAGCATCAGGTTAACTTTAACCCTTGGAGCTGTGAACTGCACCGGCTCAGGAGCAGCTCCATGCTCCCCACTGCCAGGGCAGCATCCTCTCAGGGACGAGCAGGGAGCCTGACCGGGAGGTGATGGCTCGCTCAGCCGCCAGCACCGAGATCTGCCTGGGGCTGTGCGTCACATCCTCAGGCACGTGTCTGTCTTCGCACGTGTCGGGAACTTCCCGTTAGTTTCGGTGTAGGATGATTCACAAGCTGAAATTTAACCAGGCACTGAAATCCCTGGCGATGGGGACTCCCTGCCTGAGCTCAGCCTTACCCAAGCTGTCCTACTTTAAACTCTCAGGGCAGTAGAACACCCAGCCTCCAGCCGAAAAAAAGAGCAAAGCGGGGATTCTGGCTTTTTCTGCCCAAACTAGAAACACACTATTTGTTAGTCTGGGCTAAATCCCCCAACCCAAACCTATTAGGGAACTTCCCCATCTCCCCAGATCACCCCGAACAACAGAGACACCCGCTCCGTGGATGCAGGAGGGTTTTGCTGCAAGGAGAGAGCATGTCACTGAAGCATTTATCTGCGGGTATTTCTTACTGGTTTTCCTGTGCCGGACCCGCGCTCTCCGAGCAGGAGCCGGTGCCATTCAAGCCCTCTTCTGCCTGGGACCTCAGCTGCTTCTCTCGCTCCCGCCGCCGCCGCTCTCTCGCCGCCTCCTCCTCATCTTCCACGCTCCACTGCGCTGTCAGCCTGCCAAGCCAGAGGGAAAACCCATCTTTAACCCATCCTTAACACCGTCGGGCATCACCTGCAAAACGTGGCGATACTGTCCTCAAGGTGCCTGGGCCACCC
>NW_009230010.1:37342-37757 GCF_000690835.1 Fulmarus glacialis
AGAAGAGTGGTCCCGCCATGAGTGGTGGTCCTCAAAGTGGCATCCCCTCCTCCATCGGCACGGCTCCGCAGCAGGACCGACTGATGTGCAAGGATAAGGTGGGACACACGGTCTGGGAGAGAGGTGGAGGAGAGCCTTTCCCCCTCCCCGAAGAAGGTGTGGTGCGTATCCCCCTCATCCCAGACCAGCCACCTCCCCGCGGGCTGGAAGCCTACTGGGAAGCACCATTCCCTGCAAAGCAGCTTTGCACCTCAGGAGGTGTTTGTAAAGGGTCTTGCAGTGCTGCAAGAAATCCCGCAGCTCCATCTCAAGCTTTGGCCCAGGGAGGGCAAGATCTGCACCCTGGGGGTGAGTTTCCTTAAGCAGTTGAGCTGCTCCTGCCTGACCAGGAGCAGAGGGAACAGCGGCGGAGGGC
>NW_009230010.1:37809-43570 GCF_000690835.1 Fulmarus glacialis
GGCTGTGTCCCGCTCTGCCCTGCCGAGCTTCCTTCCTCCCCTGCAGAGAAGAAAAACCTGCCCTGGCTTCTCCCAGACGTCTCAGCTGCTGGATATTAACACCTCTGTCAGCAGAACGGCCTCTCGCATCCCCAAGGAATTCCTCCTCCTGTGAAAACACCGGTCTCGGAGCAGGGTTGGCTCCGGCTCCACCGCTGGCGGCACCAGCCGGGGTGCAGGCAGAAAGGGACGCGCCGCGGTGGCAGGGTCACCGCTAACCCAAAGGGCCTGCGATGGCAGCTGGAGCAGGGCAGGTCTGACCCGTGGTACCTGGGGCTGATGCTGGGGCTGATGCTGGGGCAGATGCTGGGGCAGGTTCTCCCTCACCCTTTCATTTGGGAATCAAGATAGAATAGAATAGAATACAATAGAATCGTTAAGGTTGGAAAAGACCTCTAAGATCATCGAGTCCAACCATCAACCCAACACCACCATGGCCCACCATGCCCACGAAACCATGTCCCTAAGCGCCTCATCTACACGTCTTTTAAATACTTCCAGGGATGGTGACTCCACCACTTCCCCGGGCAGCCTGTTCCAAGGCCTGACTACTCTTTCAGTAAAGAAATTTTTCCTAATGTCCAATTTAAACCTCCCTTGGCACAACTTGAGGCCGTTTCCTCTCGTCGTATCACCCCTGGCTCGGCCAGGTCCAAAACAGACCATGAAGGCTCTTTCCCCTGGCATTTGCAAGCCTATTTACAGAAAAGCTTTTGTGCAAGGCACCCATATGGGAGCCGGGAGGGCGATCTCCCGCCAGCAGCGGGAGCCAGCCTGACCCGCGTCTCCCCGCCCCGTTCGGGCGCGCCCCGAGGACTGCAGTCCCGACAGGATGAACCTGCGCAGCGGGAGACGCGGTGTGACATCAGTTCAGACTGGGGCAAAGAGCTTGTGGAAAAGAAAAGGAAGAAAAAACCAAAAATGCCTTAGTTGAAACTTGTTTCAGCCCGGTTTGAGTGAATGAGGGGCAGGTTTCAGCTGCCCCCAGAAGTGCCACTCTGCCAGCCTGCCCGGCTTTGCCCACAGCCTGGACCATGAACTATGCGAGAAGGCCTCGCTTCACCAAGGGCCTCACTAAGATGCTGTTTTCATTTGAGGTTCAGGACAGATCCCCCCTGCTGCCAGCAAAAGAAAGGAAAAAAAAAAAACAGAACACGGGATTAATCGAGACATTTTGTTCAAGAAAAATTTGGCTTTTCTAATTACACTATGAACCTTGTCAACCTTTCCAGGGGAGACTCACCCAGAGCCTATTTCACTCTGTGGCACCAGCAGGACCACTGAGCTTAGCCTCGGAGCATCCCTTCGCCGAGGGGTCCCACCGCCACCCTGGCGGCAAGCTGGGAGTGACCCTGCATCCCTGCCCCCCCAAACTCCCGTCTCCCCCGAAGCGGCAGAGCCGGGATGCGAAGCCAGATGGAGTCAGGTCACCCATCCCCGCAGAGCCCAGGGGGGAGCAGGGAACGAAGCAGATCCCAGACTCGGCCAAGAAACCGCTCCGCCACCATATCATAATCGCTGCCTGCCTTATTTTGGGTGGGGTCCTTTTGCAAGCAGCAAATTCAGCTGCCCTTTCCCCTTCTTCCCCCGTGTCGCCCCTTGCCACCTTGCTCTCCATGGGGAACAAAGTGGACCCAGACCAGAGCCCGGGCTCCCCTCCTCCCTTCCCTACTCGTCCCACACTCCTATTTATTGTTTTCCCTCAGGTTCCCATAGAAACCCTTGTCTGTGGGCCTGGCAGGAAGCCACCGTGTTGTTGTGTTGTGTTTTTTTTTAATATATAAATGAAGTCATTCATTAAACTCTGCCATGATCTCCCTCCCTTGTTCGACAGCTCCAGATAGTCTCTGATTCAGAAAGGCTCTTAACCCCCGCTCGCCCAGATCGCCCCAGTTACGAGAAGCAAGGTCCACGTCTGTGCCAGAACAAATTAGATTTCGATTTAATTCCTTCCCCAGCTCCTCCAGCTCCTCAGGAAGCCCCCGCGGAGGCAGCACTTCACCAATCCCCCGGCTTGGCCGGGGTACCCCGGGGAGCCCGGAGGGGGTCTCCTCCAAACCACGCGAGCTTTCCACGGTGCGAGAGCGACGTTGGTTGGCAGCCCTCTCCCTTTCCCAGTTGGATGTGACTAACTCTCTCCCCATGACCTCACCGGCTCGCTATTCTGTCCCTGCATCCTCCGAATGGGCTGAGGACAGCGCCGGGGGCGACCGTTTTGGGGAGAAGGATTTTTCTGCAAAAGCAGGGAAATCTCTTTCCCAGTTGCCTTTGTCGCAGGGCAAACCGGCCTCCCAGTTGCCTGCCGCCACGCTGGGATGCGGCTCTGACGCACTAAACATTGCGGCGGGGTGGGATGCTGGGAGCCCCATACCTGCTCCTCTCAGGAATAAGGGCTGCGGATAAAGCCCTCACCGAGCCCCCACTCACCCTGGGTTCAGAAATATCACCGCCCTCCAGCAAACACCTAAAACCAGTTTATTAGTGGATTCAGAGCTCACTCTCATGTTCAAACAGGCTGGCGGCAGAGCAAGGCTTAATAAGCGATGCTTTGGGGTTCAGTAGTCACACCAACAAGCAGAGGGAAAAGGGCAATTCCTTTTCAACTGACCTAGCAGCACAAATATTTGTCTTCAGTGAAAAACAAACAAAAAAACCCCACACAAATGAGAAACTAAACCTTGCCAAAGTCTTTGCGTTTGGGTCAGCTACAAGGGTTTGTTGGACCGCAAACCGAATGTGCCATTTCAATTTGGACAAGCCCAAGCCTTCATCAGTGTGAGGAAGGGGTCAGCTGGTAAATTGCCTTTCAAAGCAAAAAGGTGGAAAGATTTAATTTCCAAATGGTTCCGTTTTCTACGAAGGGGCCGCGGTCTCCCATTTGCTCTAATTGCTCGCAATCACATTCAGTAACTCAACGTGCTCAGCCCACAGCAGTATTGCACAACCATCTTTCCCATTTCTAGAAATAATTACCCGGCGCTTCAGGATCAGGCTGATACCGCATACCTCTGCCATCACCTCCGGCCAGCACTTTCCCAGGTTGGTCCCAGGCTGGGGCAGTTTTGGGAAGAAGCAGGCTCATAGCTGCCGGTGGGACTGAGAGCTCCCCAATTAATTTCACCTGACACAGGACAGGGAAATGGAAAGCAAGAAGACTCGAAGCTTGAAGACTCGCGAGATGAGCTACAGCGTGCTACACTCCTGCCCCCAGCCACCCACCTGGATAGAGGGGTTTTCCTGCAAGGTGAAAGGAAATTCATGCCCTCATGCAAACATTAGGGGACTGGAGAAGAAAGGGGGGATGCAGAGACCGCTTTGCTGCCTCGGCAGCCAGGAGCTGCGGGCAGGGCTTGCTCCGGCAAGACCTCATCACGGGGCCAGGTTCTCTTACGCGGTCCCTACATCTCTGTCAACAGCTTTTGGAGGTCTTGGTTCCACTCTTTGTGGAAGGGTTTATCTCTTCCTGAGGAGATCCTGCAGGTCTAGGGAAGGGCTGAAAGCATCTTGGTTCAGCTTTGGCCACGGAGTCGCAGCTTGCCAAGCGTCTGGGATGCTCAGACTTCTGCTCTGACTGGGGCTGGCTGCCCGTTGCAGATCCAGCTCTTGACTTCACCTCCCTCCGGACCCCCAGCCAAGGGAGAGGTTTTATTTCCATTTGCCCTACAAAACACCTCCTCCTCCCGCAGAACAACGATACAGGCTGTGCTGTTCCACATGGCCACGAACACCCGCTCCAGACAAGCCAGCATTGCTGGAAAGGTCACGTTTCCTTTGGGCAATTCCTCGCTGGTACTTGAGGAGATTATAATATTCAGGCGAGGGAAATTTCTGGCACCAGATGAGCTGCGTTTAAGGGAAACGCTGCAGACTCGAGGAGTCTTTTGCACGGCCGACGGCTCAAAGGAAGCTTTGCTGGCCCAAACCCAACCTTCAGCACTAAAGCTAATTCCAGAAAGGAAAATGAAATGTGTCCCAGAGGCTTTGGACTTTGCAGACCTGGGCCAGAAAAACCCAGGAACCCTTTACCAGCGCATTGGACATTCCTGTCTCCTGAGCTCGCTAGGGTATCGGGCCAGGACGGTGTTGACTTTTGTCGCTGCCTGTGTCAGGTAGGTTGCCCCACAGAGCCAGGGTTCACAGGGGAAGAGGTTTTGGGAACAGAGTTTAGGAGAAGCCATGCGCAACCCCTGGCATGAAGGCTGCTGTTTCCCAGAAGGCATATAGCCCGTCGACACAGTGCAAATCCTATTGCCATCAAAGGTAAAGCTCCCATTACCTGCGAAAGCGACAGCGTCTACCACCACTGAAAATATCACCCGCAAGAGATGGGGCTGCATGAACTAGAGGAGAACTGAGAAAGGTACCCTGCATCCCCCAGCAGCCATCCCGTTGGCCTCTCTGTTGAGGTTAGGGGAAAGGGAGATGCCAGAAACCTGTGCAACGACCTTCCCCTTCCCACGTAATCCATCGCAGCCTTGTCACGGTGCCAGACACGATATCGGTGCCCTGCTGCCCATCAGGGAGGGAGATCCATCAGCACACTCAGGGTAACGCTCTCTCGCTGCCATCCAGAAACCAGCTACCGACGTTGGCTAAGCAACATAAACCCGAATATGGCCTAGGACCGTCAACAAGTTCATCCTGCTACCGAGCAGAGCTGCCAGGCTTTATTTCATATTGCATTTATCACCCGTTCATACAGGGCCCAGACGTGATGGGCAGGGGTACTGGGACATGGTTTAGTGGGCATGGTAGTGTTGGGTTGACGGTTGGACTCGATGATCTTAGAGGTCTTTTCCAACCTTAATGATTCTATGATTCTATGAGATGTAGAGCTCACCTCGTCACATGAAATAGAAGAGGACACCCTCAAAAGGCTACGACGGAGCAACTCGCTCACCCATTTGACCTTCCACCAACAAATTAATCACTTATTAATCTCTCATAAGCAGCATATAATGGATCTGTGTGACTGAGTCAAGTATGCTGAAATAGCCAGATAATGCCTCCGCTTACGTCATTCAGGACAACTGGCGTCAGGCCACCGCAGAAGTCATGGCTGAGGACTTTTGCATGCAACACACGGTCGTGCTGCCATGGCTCAGTTTCTCTCCATCCCTGCAAACCACATATGCCCTGGCTCAAAGCAGTGTCCCAGGGGATGCCTGACACCGCGGGCACCAGTGTTAGGCATCAGAGAGTTCAGCACCTCAGCCCTTTCCAAAGATCCCTCTAAGACCCGGGTTTACCTCTATATATCAAGACACCTTCAGAAACCCGTTCCCGAGCCCAAAGGCTTGTCCAAGGTCACCATGAAGCCAGGAAGACGTAGGGAACGGAGCAGAAATCCAGCTGGCATCCCGACCCCCTGATTACCGCTCTGCCAAGAGGATGCTGCTGAACGCCAGCAACCACGGCTGTTGACACCAGGCACATGGGCTGGCAAAGCGTCTACAGTACGGCCATCACCGAGTCAGACGGCAGGCAACGGTTACATTTCTTGATGGACAGGTTTCTGTGACTTAGGAGTAACGTGGCTTGATGGCAAAGACTACAGCTGGGTAATCATCCCACTGGATAAGGAAGGGGGTGTGGATAGCGGTACAATACAGGGAGACTGGGAAAAGAAATAAAACAAAAAATTATTATGTCACAGCCTGGAATTTATTACAGCCTAGTCTCGGGGGAGATGGTTATCCTAGCTCTGAAAGATCGGCTTTTT
>NW_009230010.1:43587-45202 GCF_000690835.1 Fulmarus glacialis
CTAGAGAGCCACAAAAAGCCTCTCCCTCCCATACATTCATGTAATTCCTCAGCTGCATTTCTCCGTTCAGAGTCCAGGCTACAGAGTTTGAACAAGAAGGGGGGCAGGAGGGAGAGGAAAAAAATGTGTGTATATGCTTCACCCGCAGCCTTTTTCTCATACCAAGCTTCCCCACCCCACCCGTAGCTGCGCCGTCTCAGCCACGTCTCCCTCTTCCTCCTGTAAATCACTGCTCGCCTTCAAGATGCGAACAGCAGGGTAGAGCCGCTTCACACCCGGGGGTGGCCGCAGAGCCTGTCCCCACCGACCCGCTGGAGCTGGGAGGGTGCGGAAAGGCATCACGCACGGGGCGATAAGGACACGCCAAGGCATCTGAACAGAATATGATACGGCTCAAACTTTCATCGAGCAGAAATGGAAGAAAAACAATCATGCAGCACCACCTGCCTCCCCCTTAAAAATAAAAGCAACTCTTCTTTTTTTAAATGAATCTTGGGCTTTTTCCACAAAAGTACATCCCATTTCTGCCCAAAAAAGGCTGTGCAGATGTGCAGCCATGCATCCACACGTGCCAGGTATAAAACTCTGCCTGGTTTAGCCTTCATTAAGTTCCCTGCAAAGATTGACCTGTCACTGTGGAGTGATGGCCAAGGAAACCCCGAGCTGGTAATTTACAGCTTCCACAAGCAAAAGAGAGACACTTGAGAAAGCTGGTGGCAAATGGCAGGAGCAGACCTCAGAGGAGGGACGCGGGCAGGGCTGGTCCTTCAGCACGAGCCTCATCTGTCCCCTCCTGCCTCTCGCAGGACGGCAGCTCCGGAAAGGCACATGGGATGGTCTGCGCTTCCCGATGCCGTGGGTGATGCACAGGCCACTCGTAAAGCCACGAGGCAGCCGATGGGAATGACTGCTTCTTTTTATTATTATTGGGTTTAATCATGGCAGACAGAATCCCGACGAATCCCTTACAAGATGATGGATTGCACCCCCAGGACCGTGGGTCCTTAGCACACAGATAGGCTGGTGCGGTAATGTATTAACATCACCGGTCAGGAATTTGGCAGGGGGGAGGAAAGGGCTGGAGTTTGAGCCCTCCCAGCGCTCCACGGTATTCAGTAGGTGTGAGAAATCAGTGCCGCGTACGACCTCGAACCACAGCCCTTTCTCACAGTCTCTCCATCTCAGCCCTAAGGTTCAAGAAATCGGAGGTTTTTTTCTAAAGAGCAGGAAGTCTGGTCTCTGGTTTTGCAAGGGAGAAGCATGCCAGAGGAGAAAATAAGACTTGTCAGAGAGGTTCGGACTGGCTTACCCAACTTTTGTGTTTTATTTTTCCCCTCTCTCAGAGGGAAGCAAGCTTCCGTAGCCTCCCTGCCTTGGCTACAGTCAGCCAGCATCCTCCTGGATACACTCAGGCTGGAAAACAAGTCTGAGCCTAGGGAGGCGAGCAATAGCCTTACCCCTGCTTCAAGCCCGGGATTAAGAGTGAGATTCGTACCAGGCGTGCTGCTTTTTATAGCACCGCTGGCTTGGCTGCGAGTCCTTCATTTTGCAGCCCTTGGGGCGACGCAGTCCCCCCAACCCCTGCAGCCCCCGGCAGCAGGAGGGAGTCTGCTAT
>NW_009230010.1:45265-45878 GCF_000690835.1 Fulmarus glacialis
AATGTGCTGCTCCGCTCCCTGGGAGAGTTGAGGCTCTCTTCGTTTATGGCCATCGCTGACGAGTTGTGCTGCAACGGGGACCGGAGTCAACAGCGAGCCCTCGGTCCCTGCTGCGCTAAGGCAGCGTGTCTTCTTGAGAAAAAACAGTCTTTGCCCCAAAATACTGATTGCAGCTCCCATGCAGTCGAACGAATGAAGACATACCAATGGTGGGAGAAGGAAAAAAAAGAGTCTGGAAGCTGAAAATTTGTTCTCACACACCATCCCAGCTGCAAAGCCTCAGACCCCAGCGTCCCCGACCGGTGCCCTTTCCAGCTGAACCATGCTCAGACACGTATGGTGGTCCTTCTCCACCTCACCAGAGGATGGAGAAAACCTGCGGCTGCAGCCCCGAGGGCCTCAGAGGCTCACCACAGCTCCCCAAAATTTCCATGGGCTCAAGTTCAGGCCCTAAATATCCAATTGCTTGAGAGCAGGTAGAACTCTGAGACAAGCAAGGCTAAAAGCAAACAAAACCCATCAGCTGGCTTCTGGGAAAAGTCAATGGTAGGTGCAGTGCTCGTGACAAAACAAGCCCCAGGGCTGGGAAAATCTGGGAATGGATCCACAGGGT
>NW_009230010.1:45949-50860 GCF_000690835.1 Fulmarus glacialis
ACAGGGTACTCAGAGAGGATGGATGAGCCGCTGCCACTGGAAAGAGAAGGATGAGCTGCCCTCCTCCGCGTGAAAGCAGAGGGCGAGCATCCCACAAGGCACCCAGGGATGGGGTGCCCACCACGCACCGGCTTGGCCCCTTACCCCCACCCTGCCCCATGGCTACAAAGCCCCGGGTCCCTCCTGGCTTGCAAAATGCGGTGACATCACTCTGCAAGCAGCTAGCATCACTGAGCCCCACAGCGATGTAGAAAGCCCCCGGGCATGCCCCGCCGGAGCAGGGCAATCGGTCTGGCCCAAAGGGCTCTCCCAGCCACTCCTCCCCACCAGCAGCGTCTGGTCGCCTCTCCCTTCCCATCCGCCCTCCGCTCCTGGGGCTCGCAAAGGTGCCCATCAGCTCTGCCCTGGCCCCGGCGATGGGATGCAGAGGGTTAAAAAAAAAGACCACTAATGAAAACATCCAAATAGGGAGGATTCGGGAAGGGGAGCACGGTGGTAGGTAAGCCCTGCAGGGACCGTAGGCTCCTCGTGAAAGGTTGAGGCAGCACTGCAAAGTATGAATTGCATCGGTGAAGGCCCTGTGTCCCGTGCCAGCATCCCTCCCTCCTCTCCCCACGCAGCAGCCCTGCTACTGCCTCGTTCCTGCACGTTCGTTTTCCCTGTCTCCCCCTAAAGAGCTGCCCCACTTCACGGCGAGCTTTCCTCGCTCCCCGTAACTATCCACAACCCAGGGAGGTAGAGTAAAGAGATGCTGCGAGAGCCCTCGGAGGCAGTAACCGCTACCTCCCGGGCAACAAACCATGATGGGACTATGTCCTGGCGTCAACCACCCCCCAAAAAAATGTCCTGCCCCTTCAAAGCGCCATCCAGGTCTCCCAGGCGCTTCAAGCTTCTTGTTCCCAGCTCGGCGGTCAGGAGGTCATGACAGAAATACTGGAGTAGCATCT
Organism: Fulmarus glacialis; assembly: GCF_000690835.1. Classification (NCBI taxonomy): domain Eukaryota; kingdom Metazoa; phylum Chordata; class Aves; order Procellariiformes; family Procellariidae; genus Fulmarus; species Fulmarus glacialis. The sequence continues at coordinate 46,897 of NW_009230010.1, forward strand.
TCCCTGCTGAGACACATCCTGGCAAGCTCCAGGAAACATCGCATGCAGGCAGAAAGGAAGGCATCCCACAGAGGTGGGCAAAGCCCCCGGATCCCCATCAACCTAAAGATTACATTTATGATGTACACCAAAATTCAAGGAGTTCGGGGAATTTTAAAGCCACCCCTAATGCTGGGGGACCCTGAGCATCGCCAGGGCGCGGTTCAACGATGCAGCAGTGCGTTGCAGGGAGAAAGAAGGGGCCGTGCAGCCACTTTGCAGGCACCAGGACCACGAGTGCCGGCATCGGCTGGAGGCAGAAAGCATCTCATCATGTATGGCGGGCCAAAACACAGGGGTGTGCAAGCATGATTTCAGATGTCACCGTTTGGCTTCCAATGTTAATGACTCCACAGAAGATAAAGAAGCAAAAGTCCCATCCTACAGAGGAAGTAATTAGGTTTATCTCCCAATCTAATTTTCTGACTCATTTTCTTCCCCTGAGCTTTTTCATCCTCAAGATTCAGTCCCCCTTCCCCACAGCATTATTTGCACTTCAGACTCTACGGTTGCAAAGACATGTAATTATAGACACTCATTTATTTGTTGCCTATGCAGCAGCCACGCTTTGGAGCCCCTGTTCTGGGCCAGGTCCCCCATTGTGCTAGGAAGCGTGCAAACAGCGTGCGAGAAAACTCTCCTTTCTCCCCAAGAACAGATCGCAGCTCGCTTCCTAATGACACCCAGGATTCACCCACACGCTTGGATAAAAACCAAACCAGCTGAGACGAGAGAGGCAGCTTTTCTAAGACACATCCGTCCATACTCACACTTCACCCCACAGCTGCACACCCCGGGTGACAGCCCGGCTATGGGGAGGTGACTGCGGTGCTTAGTGGGAGCAGTGTCGACCGGGAGGCTCGATAATCCAGTTTCGAGGAGCGGCACAGCTGATTTACGGAGAGGCTGATTTGTAGGTTAATTAAACAGCCATATTCTTTTGTGAAACACTCGAGGCTCGATAGAGGGAGAGTAAAATTCCAGCAGGAGCAGATAACACACTGAATGAATCGACATGACAGGCGTTGGATCCCTATCTTATTTATAGGAATTCATTAGAAGGATAAGGAAAAATAGACCGCGATAACAAGATAAAGCAGCTCATGTTTGGAGAGGACTTTGAAAAATACAAAGTCTTGCAGGCATGTGAGGGATCACCGCTGTTAACGTGCTACAAAGGGAGAAACCTTTCCCCAGGGATATCCCGATAGAGAGACTATGCCGGACGAGGGGAGTGCCCGGGCACGACAGGCAAAGGAGGGGAGGTAGATAACCCTGCAATTGCCCATTCTTCCCTATGCCTTTCCCAAGTAATTACTCAGCCACTCCTGCTCTGCGGTCCAACACATAACCCTGGGCTCTTTTCAGCCCCCGACCTTTCAGATGTAAATGGCACGCTCCCCCAAAGCTGCAAAGCCCCTGTCCCACTGCTGGCAGCCAGCGAGGAACAAGGAGGGCTAATCTTTCCAGCCCACCTTCAGGCTGGGAAAAGGTGAAGGATGTTTCCCAGAGTGCTAACTCAGCGCTTCAGCCTGTGGGTGCCCCTGACATGGCCCACTGCTCTCGAGCACACCAACCCACCCCGAAACCCGGCATACGCTCAACCTGTCAGCACGGTCCATGGAAAAGCCATTTCATGCAAATTTGGCTCCTGGGACCGATGTTCGGGTGGTGGGAGCCAGGCGCTCCTGCTCTGCACGTGGGCATGGGCCACTTTGTCTGAAATGCTGGGGTTTTGTCTCAAGCACAAGGCTGGATGCTTAAGCATTGGGACTCAGCTCTTCAACCGCAAATCCACAAGACTTTTACACTGGTTTCAGCTCAGAATCCCTTAACCCAGCTGTAGGACACCTGGCAAGCAGCTCCCTTGGCTGAGTGATGCTCAGAGAAGGTAATTCCCTGGTTATCCCTGCTGATGCTCTGCAGCAGGAGCAGCCAGGTAAATCTTGGCATCACACCGAAATCCCCAGTGCTCGCGAATATGGCTCTGAGCAGCCATTTTCACTCTGGTGCTCCAGGTCACCGATCCACTCGGGCACATCAGAAGAGCCTAGGACCTACACAGTGTAACCGCTCTGCCTGCGGTCACCTTGGGACAGATAAAAGCAGAGCACCGCAATCTTGACAGCAATATATCTTCAAGCCAGAAGCCTCAAGCCATTCACCGACCGAAGGAGCGTGTGCCTGCACCTGGGCTGGCAGGGCTTGCAGAGCCAGCCCCATGGTCGGGCTTGGGAGGGAAACTGCTCCGGGAGAAAATACAACTGCAAAACAGGCTGTGCTGTGCATGGAGCAGATCCTGCCTATTCTCCTGTTGACTCCTGTGAGCGTTAGTGGGGTTATTTGGGTGTAAACCATGGATTAAATCCCTCACACATCTTCGCACCCCACCTCCCTCCTCGTCTGTAAGCAGGACTGGAAAACACAGCCACAAAGCCAAACCTCAGCCAGATTAAGCGTAATAACCCTGCGCAGGACAAATGTCATCCCAAAGTTCCTCTGGCAAAAGCCCCTGTGAGTCTCTACGGCACCAAAAGTCCCTTATCCACAGCAGGAGGAACTTGGAGACACCATTAAGGACAAGAAAACACCTCTGGCTTGGGCTGTGCCAAGGACAGCCCTTTGGACACCCCTTTTCGGTGTATGAGGCACATGTGCCTCCTCCCCTTTCTGCCATCCTGCAAAATAAGTTGCCACGCAGCTGTGTGCAGGTGATTCCCACCCCAGTTCATTTGCCTGGCCCTTCTCAGTACCAGCCAGCCCCAAATCTGAGCCCATCCTTGCCTGCTGCACACCCACACAGAGGTTTCCGTACCCCTCGCGAACCCCTGACCGAGCCCTGTATCTGTAGCCAAGATCCCAGTCCCTCTGGGCTGAGACCAGGGAAAGGGCGCAACGGGATGAACAGGAGATGAACAGAGAGGAGTCAGCTCCTCCTGCCCGCTTGCCATCCCAGGGGTCCGTGCAACCAGTGGGAGCTTTTCTGCCAACTCCCCTGGGTCCAGAACGGGCCCCAGGAGAAGGTGAAGAGACTGGATGGTTGTAGGAGCCAGTTTCCCCTCCAAGGCAAGAAACTCATTCAAGGGGTGAGGTTTCGAGGCTGCATTACCAGCCAGGGAAATCCCAAGCTGACTGGAAAACGCCTGTCCAAATAACTCCCGTGCCCCCACCTTGACATCTTCTACATCCCAGCTGGAGACCAGCAAGCACAAGGGAGCCAAGAGGTGCCCAAGACACGGGATGCGAGTCCAGCACTCCCTAATTCCATCTCCCACCCATCCAGCTGCTCAATTAAATATAAAGAGGTGAGGAGTGCGTCTCTTCTGCCCGGTCAGAGCCACCAGCATGGCACAGAATAAGCTCGCCCAGCACTGGCAGCCGGAGGAGGGTCCTGGAGACCCATAGAGGAAAGCGGCATTTCCAGCCCCCAGGGAAAAGCAGAGTGACCGCATGGAAGGGAATCCCAGCGCCAGCAGACAATGTAGCCGTCCTCCCTGGCTCGGCCCTGGCTGACAAACGGGAATAAACCCAACTGAACCATCCACCTCCCTGCCCTGGCAATTATACTCCGAGAGAAAGGTTCAAAGCACTATTGCGATTAATTAAATCAAAAGAGCAATGTCAGCTCGCAGCCCTGGGAGGATCTGGCCCTTTACAGATCTCTGAATTGAAAATGCACATCACAGCATGCCCAGCGTACGTTTCCTACAAAAAAAAAAAATCTTTTTTCTAGGCAGAAGCCTTCAGCACTCGGGGGGACACAAAAAGACACACACTGAGACATCCCTCGCATAGAGGTGGGGGGGAATCAGCCGGCTCAGGTGAGTGTCACAGCACAGCCGTGCTCAGTTATTGCAGTTGTGTGCTCCTGGAAAAGCCATCAGTAAGTTCAAATCTGCTTTTCTCATATTGCTTTTGGGGGGGG
>NW_009230011.1:0-42615 GCF_000690835.1 Fulmarus glacialis
GGCTCCCGGGCTCGCTGATGGGTGCAGCTTTAGAAACCTAAAAATAAATAAATAAGGCACGAGCCCTGTACGCTGACATGTGTGACCGATGCTTAGAAACCAAAATATATAATGCCACAGTTGATAGGTTTCTGCTTGTAGAGACCTGATTATTCCACCTGGATAGTGGCTTAAACAAAAGAACCACCAGACAAAAGAAATATATGTGCTAAGGCCAAGAAGCAGGCTATTATTTTCAATAGAGGTGTTGTGTTTTTTTTTTTTCCCCTGGCATTAGCTGCAGTAAAATGAATCATGCAGAGCAACATTTTTCACAAACCCCAAACATCCTACATTCACATAAAACTGATGTACACCAGGAATGTTCACTGGGCTGTAGAATGGGAACAAAGAGGGCTGCAGACATACAATTTGTCATCCTGATTTTATATAATAACAGGATATAAGCATATAAATGGATAGGTTTGGCAGGTGAAAAGGAAAATTATAGGGAGAGAGGAATATCGTAGCTAACTCAACAGTAGCCGTATGGCCAATAGATCCTTCTCCCATTCGACAGCTGTCTTACGAAAGGCCTGAAAAATCATGTTTGCTAAGATCAGCCTGGTCTCTCTTTCGGTTATTTAGGACTCTGCATATTCCATGAAAAAACCCCAACATTTTCAGCTTCTAACTTCAATTGAATTACCATGAAATGCACATATTTTAGTATGTGCTTTCTGAACCTTCAGCAATAGGTCTGAGCGATAAGGCGCTCAGGTTAGCCCATTATCTCGCATGTATGATGCAATGCCATGTAAGAAAGTACCTTTTTCTACACAAAACCAAGAATATGCAAAGTTTAATTTTTCCAGCCTGATATCAGCATTTCTTTTAGAGATCAGTGGGTGGTCAGTACACAAAGAAAGCCAGTGAGCTTGAGAAAAATCTCTTCTTTCTGTAGGACAAATAAGTCCTCGTGGGCTGCCCTCTTCACCAGTGTATTATAGAGCCCAAGTCCATGCCTCTGTGGACAGGTGCTGGGGACAGCAACACGAGAGTGAGTTAAGGAAAGGCTCAGTAAATATCTGACAGATTGCTACTGCCGCTTCTTTTCTGGAGGGCTTGTTTTGTACTGTACTGAGAAACTTGTAATGCTGGACTGAGCTGAAGTGGTGACATTAAACTCGGTCCTTGTGCTTCAGGCTAGGTCTAGTGTTTCATCCAAAATCAGATCATGACTAGTGCTAACTTTGTTGTTGGCAGACCTTTCATTCATTGTGAGCGGGTGCTTGGGGCAGTTTTCTTATGTTGACCTGATCATTGGCATTTGGGGTAAGAAACTCAGAGAAGAGAGCATTATTTACTTTCACTCCACTGAGATGGCATTTCTGTGAGCTATCTTCTCTCGGGGAGACAGGATTTGGGGGAATGAAAGATATTATGTAGTGCAATAGTATCTCATTCTTTGAAATTATTATTTTTTTTCCTATATTTTCCCAAGTTTTGTTGAACTATATCAGGGGAATTTTTTTAAAGGGTGTTGACCAAACTATTGATTTTGCAGTCTTGAGCATTTGTACATATATGCTATGGATTTTCCACATTCACCTATCTGACAGGCAGATGCAGTGAGGTAGATTTGATGTTTATTTGAATTGAACTGGCTTTAAACAGAAGAACAAAACTAGTGGCTTAAAAACCTTTCTTCTGTATATGATTTCTCCATCAGGCCAGCTGAAAGCAGAGATAGCAAGGCAGCCAAGTACATACATATATATATAGACATGAGGTCAGAGAAAGAAAGAATGTGAAGTAGCTCTTACAGAGGGAACAACTCATGTTTATAAAGCACTGAGGATAATAACGGATGAACTCAACAAAAGCCATTAAAGAATGAACAGTAACTTCGGCAATAGTTTAGCTGGCTTATACTAATGAACTGAGAGTGGTTCACCTTGTAATAAATGGATAATGAGTATATAAAAATTCACATACATTAATATCATTGCAGGTTAAAAAAAATTGATAAACGGTTCCTACATGTCTCTGTACTCAGAAGCGGTGGGACAGAGTAGGTAGATGAGAAAGCAAAGCATACACTATCCCCTTATTGATCCATGTGGAAGTACAGAAGGAGTCTTCTTGAATTTTTGTAACTCAAGAGTAATTGCGTAATCTTACAGAGTAAATTAGTAAATATATTTGATTGATCCAGGTCCTCTGCAACTCTGATGCTACTTTATCTCGATGCAGATTTAAGTGTACTTTTATAAGTTTGTGTGTAGCTTATTCCAGGTCTCCCTCTATCCTCCTGGACACACTTCTCATAACTGCTGCCAGCAGTAGGTCAACGCACCTTCACCTCTGTTCACATCCATCAAATCCCAAATCTAGTGCGAGACTAAGGAAAAGTAAGGTCTGCCAGGGGAAAATGTTTCCCGCATGTAAAATTTAATGCACAGATCAGCCGCGAGCGAAGTGAATCACAGCATGGCAGAGTGGGAGGTTCCACAAACAGGGAGCACAAGGGTTGGACTTCTCCCTCTTTCAGACAACAGTTAACATCTAAAAATCTTATTAAAAGGGGACGTTTTCCATGTTGTGATTTGTTTCAATTCTAGAGCATATAATGCTCCTGAAATGTTCATTGTGGCCAGTGAAAACTTTCATGCAATGCACTCATTTAAGGAGTATTGAAAACTGGAGCCCTTGGTTATCCCTCACAATCTCATGACAGTGAATTACATGAAATTAATGTTTCCCAATCTACAAGTTAGCAAGGAATAATAAGGTTCAATACATTTGTAAAGCATAGGAAAATATGCAAGGCTATGAAGAAACCCTCTGGACCTCTTTGCAAATCCCAGTACAAGGTGAAATTATCTCTTAATTCTTACAAAAGGACTATTTTGCCCATTTAGACATATTGGTGGCAGACACAGAAAAAAAAAGAAACCAGTTTTGTGAAAGAGGTGCGACTGGTGGGGAGTTGTATGAAGGTTTTTGTGAGGTTTTTCTTGAGCAGTTATTGGGTGAGTCATGGAGGCAGTGGAGAATCCAGCAGTAGCAATCTCCAAAGGTGGAACATAAGAAGCCTCAGCTTCAGAGTGTGCAAAGCAGATTCCCCCATAATTTAATGCAGCTGTCAAAGAGGGCTGGTGCTGGCATACAAATCTGAGGAGTACCCATGAGCTTTCAGTAGATTTCTGTAATATCTGTGCTTTCAGTCAGACTTTTTATTTTTTGTGCAAAACTGCCAAAATATGGGCGAGATTCTAAAACACAGAATAAGAAATCTCCCAGGGAGTTATCTGAAATAAATATTATGGACGAGTTCATTTTAACAGAGTTAATCCACCCAGAAATGGATAGCAGCAAGATATTCAATCATGGCATATCCAGTTTAATCACATTTAAAATCCTCTGGAAATTAAGCTTATACAACTTCCTTAATTTAGAGGACAGCATAATGCCTAAGTATTTAATCTTTTTAGGATTGATATTGGACTCGAGTGTTTTGCAGAGTTTCATGAATAGATATAACACTCTTCATGTTAGAAAACTTCAGAAGGAGCTCAAATTAATAAATCATCCATTTCTGGTCCAAACAAGATAACACTTTTTTTGGTACTTTTTACCCTCAAGTTTATAATGATTTTGTTTTGGCCTCAAATATTGACAATTCTGGCATTAAGACTACTGTACCTTTGTTGGGTCTTTCAGGGAATACATACTCCAACACGATAGTTCTCTTCATTAATGCATGGCTAAGTGAATGGATGTAGACCCTTTCCATGCCCTTCAAAGAACCTTTACATTTTATAATTTTTAGTCTGTGCGTAGAATTCAGCTGCATTTTAAGCTACAGGTTTATCTTAGTGAGATATAGGATGGATATGACAGGCCACTAGTTATAAATCATCCATTGCTTTGATTTTGTTTAGCCTACCCTGGATTTCCATCCTGCTGTTCATTTTATCATATAGAGCTTACAGAATTTTATGTAAAATGCCTTGATTCTGGTAATTTATTTCAGAACCACTTCAGAACAATATTTAGCCCTGTTCTGTCCTTGTTTCCAGGGAAGGCTCTTAAGTCAGCGTGATTGTTGTTGATGATGCAAGTGATAAAGGAATACGGGAGTCAAATATAGTATGATTTTTCCTCCTTTCCATTTTCCTAATGAAAAATCTCACCAGCTCACAGTGGACTAAGTATACTTTGTATAATGGGGAGCCTGTAGACATCACAGACCCTCAGCCTTCCCTCCTTGCCAGGAAGGGTAATTCCTGTAACGGCACTGGTCAGTGATTATTTGCAAAAATAGCTTCCCGAAAACAGCGAGGCTGCATAAGGCAGTTACTACTCATCAGTATGAGTAATATGTTCAAATTTGGATTCTAATTAAAAATAGCCAGTGCAAAGAGAACAAAGAAAAGGAAGCACTGAAAATAACACAAAAGCAAATTAATAGTTGTAAAAATATTCACTAGTAATTACTTATTTCCCACACCAATCTTTTAACCAAGAAAAAAAATCATTCCAAGTGTCTCATATACAAGGCTCTAACACCATTCTAGCATTGAACTACATCTCATAAAACAAGATGATGCCTTGTCTCAAAATGTACTTTAATAATACAGTATTTGGGGTTTTATGCCTAACAATAATTTGATTTTTCTGAATTTATTGATGAATAAAGGGTTGTAAATTCAGTATGAGTTCTTTCACTAAAGAATAAAAAATATTTCCTACAAAAAGTGTTGGGAATAAAATTGAAATAATAAATTCCAAACTCATCCAGACAGGCAAGTTCAATGCTAAAGTAAATTCATTGGCAGATTTACAATTAAGTTCCATATGGAATGGAAGTAATAATAATTATAAATTCCTAGAAACGCTATAGCAACTCGTATCTTGGATTCAGCAGGGAGAAGTAACTCATATTTAGTTTCTATAAAGGCATAATTCCTGATACCTTGGAATACCTTCTAAGAGTGGCTTAATTTAGCATATTCTTTGAGAGACAGGGATCTGTTTAAAATCAAATACTCCTGTAGGCAAAAAGGAAGCGTAAACCATTTCATTTCACAGGAAAGCTCCCGCAAGCCTCATCTGCAAGAGCGGAGCTGTCCTGTGGCAAGATGCTGGGACCACGCTCAGTCCTGCCCATGCTCATGGAGCACTATTTTTGCCCTATATCAGGCAAAACAGCCCCAGAAGGGCAGGTGCAATGATGACAGCTACACAAATTAACCTGGTTTTGCCCTCCCAGCAGGGTTAGCAAAGAACCATCTGCACCACAGCAGTTGCTGGTTTATAGAGGGGGAGCCTCCTCTCTGTTTTTTACTGCACTTTGATTCCTCAGAGCATGTTTTGAAATGTAAATAATCTGCAAGGGTTATATTTGTTTCCTAATTCTTAGCATGTGAAGCCCCTTCGTATCATAAACTTCACCTGGATGTTCGCTGACCTGCAGGGTTTGCCACTAGCTGAAGCAGCTTATCAGTGCACTGACATGAACAGCAGATGGAAGTTATCAGTTATCATCTTGGCCTTGGCTCTAATCATTTGGGTGAGATTTAGCTTCTTTATCACAACATTTTATCAGGATGGTTACAATGAGTCACTAACTGACCTGCATAAATCTATGCCTATATGCTTGGGTTTACAGAAGGTGCGAGGTGCTGAAACACATCCTGCAAGGCACCAAAATGCAAAATCACCTGTTGATTACCCTGGGAGTTGGATTTGTGACCTCTTCTACCACCCAGTAAAAACCAGTGCAGCTGCATTAATTCACAGAATTTTACATGGTCAGGCTGACAGCTTCATCACTCTTCGTCTACCTTCAGTAAGAACCCAGTACTTCAATGTGCACCCATCCAATGACCCATCCAGGGACCCAGCACTCTCACAGCAGATTAAAGATTTCAAAATTCTGGGATAAAAATACTCCCTTACAACATTCTTCAGAGATTTTTGTTGTTGTGATTTGTTTATAGCTAAGATATTCTTAGCCAGTTGGCTGGGTATGAGCCTAAGGGAATGTTTTTTCTAATGTTTTTTCACTGTGTTTTTACTTGGCCTGGAGAATTTGAAGAGAGACTTAAAATCTGCTTTGAAAATACAAGTTCTACTATGAAAACTGAATGTTGTATGCATGTATAGGCTTTTATTTTTTATAAATGAAGAGATAAATTGCTCAAAGATATTAAATGCAGTTTCAACTCAGATTTAAGAGAATGCTAGGAGGTAAAGCATTTGCCCTTTTTGTGACAATGAAATTTTCACCACAGAGTAAGGAGGATATGAATTTCACCTTGTGTCTTTCTGAATAGCAGGTTAGCCTTAAAAGATTTTTTTTTTTTACACATGCATTTTAATGAAGATCTTATTAATCATACAGATTGATCATAAAGTATATTCCTATTTTTCAGAATTTTGGGTGAAACATTCATCCAACCCTATAGTTTCATGAAAGGTAAAAGTTATATAGAAACATTAATTCCAACAATTGTTTTACTTAGAAAAATCTCTTTAAACTAAGGTTTCCTGGTTTCATCTGACTGGAAACATGAATTGGGAACCAGGTAATTTTGACCCAAAGGGGTTGTTTAATTCAATGTCACCTTGCAAAAACATTAAAAATACTATCTTTTCTTTCAAAAGTATAATAAGAGAGTACTGCCTCTCAAAGAAGTGGTCATCCTCTAGCCAGCTGTTTTGATTAAACTGAACCAATCTTTTCTAAGTGAAAATGAAGCCTGTAATTAAACAATGTAGAATCACCATGAATAGCTGATAGCTTAGCCTCAAAAAAGTGTTGAAGCTATGAACAAATTTTCTTCAACAGATTTTTAATCATTTTAGTAAATACATATTTTAATCTTTTTCCAATAAAATGCTGGAGCTCAAAAATTGCAAGAGATCTGTATCAGGACTTCATTAGCCATCTACCTTCTGTTGGTGAAGATGAATATCTTCACTGGGTTGACACTGTAAAGCATATGAATTCACTTGTTGTCTATTGAAACAAACCTGCATGCCCCGTTTCCAATTATTCTGAGTTCATGGAGATACTCTTCATTTGCAGTAGTACTACTGGTAGTCTATTCATTCTCCTCTTTAGTATAGGGATTGTAGGTGTTGCATGCACAACCCAAAGTAGATGTTTTCTGAATTTACTCAACTATGTTAACTCCCTGAATATTTGATTTCATTTGAATCATTCATTAGTTGAGTGCTACTCTCTTCTGGACCAGCTGAACCCAATAGGAACTTTCAATTTCAAAGGGCCAAAATTTCACTTGATGGCTCTAAAGGCACATGGATGAAGCTGTTGCATGGTTCTGGATCTGCAGTGGAAGAGACTTGCTTGGGAAGGTCACATTCTAGTACCTGCCTGTAAACCTGATGAAGCAGTCAAATGAAAAAGATTCCCTTTGGGTGTGGGATTCCCCACTGAACTCAAGTTGTAATTTGCTGTGTAAAATACTATTTAAGCAAACTGAGGAATCAAAATTTGGTCTAATGACATGGCAGAGAACTGAAATGAAGTTATTTTTTCTTTTATGTTTAATGACCATTTAAACACAAAGAATTTGAACAACCCAATAACAATATTTTGTATCAATGATAACAAAGCTTTCTAGGCTAGTTGCAGAGCTATGCTAATTTTTCCTTGTTACAACCCTTTATATAGTATGCATACTCTTGTAAAGCCTGTGTTTGTTATTCAGGTGTGATAATGAGTTTTACTTTAAAGGTTTCACAACAAAACAAAGACTCTAATGCTAAAAAGACAATTGCAATGTGCAGCAGTAATCAGTAGTGACAGGGAATTTTCTTAAGAACGTTTGACTGTATTTGAAATCTTATACGCCAAGTTGGACAGCAAAGACTTGAACACAACTGCTACAGAGAACAAAACAAGATAACTGTAATTTGCAGATAAAGAATGTCTAGTTTTGATCTCACTAGCCCATTTTCCCCTGTTCTAATAAGGAAATTAATTCACTCTGGATAAGTCTTTTAGCACCTCAGTGGGAGCAAATCTACTTTCTTTACATTGGTCCGAATTCACAGGAATTTCTAAATGGCAGTTCCTTACTTGTGTTGAGACAGGACGAGAGTGGTCTACAAACACAGAACTATACTGAAAGCTGAATAGCCTTTTCCATGTGAAGCTGAATCTTCTCTACATGAGATAGAGAGTGCATAGCTATGGAGATCATGGCAGTGGTGTTGCACTATAGCTCATGTACTTTCCCTTCTCATCGGTCAGGGGCTGTGGAGGAAGTTGGGCAGATCAGTGCAGTTCCACTGACTACTATTCATGGGTTTTCTTTAGCCAATTTTAATTTGTTTACTTGAAGTAGGCCATTCTGCTGTACTATCACCTGCAGAATGGTTGTCCTCAAAGCCTTCCAGGGCCCTGTGCATCTGATCTGTGTGCAGATACAGCTTGTATCACAGTCCCTAGGAAAGCACTGGTAAAATTGTTCCAGGTGTTATTTTTTCAACATGATAGATCATTTGCTGACACTTTATATAAAATACATTTAAATACTGGTGGTTTTCATGCTATTAAGTTCTGTGCAGAGATTCAAACCCAGTCTTTCCATAAGGAAGTTTTGTTCACCGAAGCTGGCCCCCAAGTTTGGTAGGTCTTCCTTTTCCTTACTTGCTATAAACAATCTCTGTACTCTATCATTAGGCTATAGAATACTAAGTCTTCTTTCAATTAACATTTCAGTGGCTGTAAGAACCTTTCCCATCTTAGCAGCTGTGTCATAACTTCTGAAAATGTTTCTTTTGCATGGGAACACAACTGGAAAGACCGACGGGCCATGATGCTTCTGGCTAACTGCTTCCTTATAGCAAAATTTACTGATGTCTGCACATGAGGTAATGACAGCAGTTGGTTAAAGCAGAACATAAACCACAAGATTTCCAATTTTACATTAAGTAATTATTGCATTTGTTTGGAACATGGATGTCTGTGGGCCTGCCATGCAGAAGAGCTATGTGTTTGGCCAAATCAGCCATCTGATGTTTTTGGAGAAAAGGGAAATCCCTAATAGAAAAAGCTTTTTCAATTGCTTTTTAGAAGCTTCCTTTTTCTCCAGCAGATATATTAGTGGTGGAAAGAGGTTAAGCCATCATGAAATTTAGGAATGTGAAATTTTAAGTGTCATTTTGAACTGCCCCATGACTGCATAAATCTCATTGCAATTGCATAGATCCAGGACTATGTAGCCTGCAGACTATGGCTGAGGTAATCCTTTTTAGGGGAAAGCCTGACACTTGTTTTTTCCTCAATTTTAATAAGAACTATAAGTATATTCACCAGGGGAAATTTAAATCAAAGTGAAATACAGAAAAACAAAAGCTACAAGTAACTTAGTTGCCCTGACAGTCTATCAAAATTGCTCTGCTTTGTCTGCCAAAATATGATCGTTTTTCACTGCAGATCCTGTATAATCCCTTATCAGTGTTATCACTTCTTGTCTTTTATTTTGCCCAGTCTTCTGGCAAATTCTACATTCTAGTATTTTAAATCCTCAGTTCTTTTTTCTGGGTCAGCCATGCGTCTGTTATTCTAATAATATTGTACTTGTCCTTGAAAATGTATAACTCCAGTTCAGCACTCTTATTGTGCTCCTAGTGTTTGTTTAAAGAAGATGGAGAGAACACGTGAGACAACACACACGCCAAGGACAGATTTTCTTTCCCAGTCATCTTTTCCTATATATCTTACAGTACTTTTTATTGTTAAACAATTGATGCATTACCTTGGGAAGTGGCAAGTTACCTTGGACGCTCAGTACTTTTGCTATCAACAGAACAAAAACAAAAAGGAGATTGGCCTGGTAATTTTCCCTATTAGTAGCATGTCTCTTTCTCTTCCTACACATGAAACATAGAAAGTTCAAGGACAAGGCAAATGACTGCAGAAATTCCAAGTCATTCAAAGTACAAACTTGTAAAACACAAGGGTCATCTCTTTGAGGCCAATTCTGATGCTTCTATTGATGTTTAATAAAGTCCTATCATCTGTCAACTTCAGTGGATATGAATTCTTATACTCAGTGTAAGAAATAACCATAATCGTCTACAATTAGGACTTTAAAAGGACAAGGGCTCTTCAGGAGAGATTTCACTTTACTACAAAGCCCTGGTGCTCTTTCCTCTACTCGGTGGTAATGTTACAGCCAGACCTTGACTGACATACTGGGCACTGATTGGGGTTTCTGGTAAAGACAGAAGGAATTATTTTCACTTACTGCTTGAATAAAGCTATTGTACATGCTTTGGAAGATGGGTGAAATTGAACTGTTTCAGGCTAAGCACTTAAATGTTGGATCACATCTTATACATACTACTTAAATCTCATTAGTATAGCAAAGCTTCACTCAGAAAGTGGTACTATTTTCTTTTTCCAGCAATTTCAGGTCATAGCCTGAAACAAAACAAGAAGTTTTTTTTTTAAAAGTATTTTCAGTTCTTGTTTGGCCTAAGAAGAACAATGGAATGTATTTTAAAGATGTAGAAGGAAAAATAGTGAATCCATGGGATTACAAGCAACTGCAAGAGCAAAAAAAAAAGCAGCTTTCTCTTGGAAATTCATATGCCATGCTACAATATTATTGGAGGGGACAACGATCTTGATGAAAACCACAGTACAACAAATTGACACTGAAGGAGAAAGATTCATTTTTCAAGAATAAGAAAAAGCCACAACAGAAGTTAGGACATAATTAGTATTCATATCGTAAAAGCAAACAAAACCGTTTCTGCTAATGGCTTCAGGCATCCCCTGTGGGCTGAATGCCCAAAAAAGTAAAACTTACCCATTTCTAACTCAGGAGTAGTAGGAGAGAACACTACTCTTTAGGGTAGATAGAAAATAAGATGAGCTAAATATTAACATTTAAAGAAAACAAAAACCACAGGAGACCACTGATAGTCTCTTTAGCCTACTGAGTATTTTAATGGAGAGGTTTACATACTCTGAATGAATCACTGTTATTTATTGCCTCAGAGCACAATAATATAATATGATGGGGAAGGGCTAAAGACTTAGTATTTCCATTCTAGCATATTAGCATATCTCTTCCTTAACAGCTGTAAAAATTAATACACACTGAATCTCGGCATTAAAGACTCATCAGCAAGCTGGAGCATCTAGAAATAAGAAAGAAAAATATCACGTGCATTTAAAGGTGAAGAATAGTCCATTCATGCCACTTACAAACATAAATGTCAATGTCAAAAGAGTCAATGGCAGTTGCTTGTAAAGAATCAGCTTTTCTTAAGAGCTCATTCTTTCACCAGCACCACAATGCATTAGCCAGACATTCAAAAGCGTTAATCTAGCCATTACTTATGAAAATCTGTCCATTTGCACTGAGGCATAGGGCGGGAATTGTTGAATAAGAGGGCGATTTTTTTGTTTAATTACCCTCTTTTTGACCTCAATAGCACCTCCATTTCCTTCAAAATACTTATGTATGCTAGTACTATATGTTTGTGTGCAAAACCTATTTTGATCTTTGAATACAAGTATTTTGAAGGTTCCTTTTCCTAAACTGCAGACAGTGATAGCTATGGACAGCACAAGATCTGTTCTTTTTAAGAGAGTTTAGTAGCAAGGAGTCCATCCTCTCCAAAAACGAAGAATGGCAGTAGCTGGTGTTGCAAGCTCCTGTGGAGAGCAACAATATCCTTGGGCAATGTGTTTACCAGTAGTTCTGGCTTTAGCATCCTACTTCTCTTACTGCTTCCACAGCCCAAAGGAAAGTTTGCCTAGGCTGGTTGGTGTAGGCAGAGCAGTGCTGGCTGACCCCATTGGGTTTACACCTGTGAGATGGTTTCAAGGAGAGTTTGTGATGCCAGTATTGGAACAAGAGGATGTAGAAGAAATAGGAGGCTCGCCAAGAGTCCTGCAGGTGTTTGGAGCAGAGCCACCCTTGGTGTTACCCCCAACCAGCACTGGGTGATGTGAGCCCCCAGTGGGAGTATTGGCAGGATAGTCCAGCACAGACTCGTTCTCTGGGGCAGTTCCTTGGGACATTCTCAACTCAGCAGTACCCACACACACACCCTCAGTCCTGTTTAGCAGCACAGCTCATTACAGAGAGCACAGCGCTAAGATGATGCTTGTCCCTTTAAATATTTTGATTGCCTATAGCTGCGCAGTTAAGATATCAGTCAAGTACACTTTAATTAGCCCAGAGGAAATCACAGTAGGGATGAAATGAGTTGGGTTGTTATTCTTCTGTTTTTACTAACAGCAAATAAAAGCATGTAATTAGCTTTTTTAAGGCATTTTCAGGATCTTAAGGTTATCATAACTGTAAACAATAGTATATTTATCTAATCCGAGAGTGGCACTTGAAGTATATTTTAGTTCTGAAAAGGAAACATTAAAATTACCATTGGTCTACAGGTTTTTGATTGTGTTCAAGTTGAAGTGTACAGCTTTGCAGCAGTTGCAGAGGAGAGTTTTAAAGAAAGTTTTCAAGCAAGAAATGCATTATTTTCTGATTTGGTTTGCCATGTCAAAGTATATCTTTAGCATAAAATATATTTCTTTTGATTTATTCCAATTCATTTATATTAAAATATTGGTTTGAATAATGTATTACTACGTACAATATTACATAATTCATAAACTGTGAAAGACAAAGATTTATCAAAATAATACTCAAAATAAAATTTTAATCACTTCTAAATGATGCAATTTTAGCATAACTGAAATAAAATAATTTTCTGAATTCATTTTTTGATTATTTTCTCCACATATTTTCCCCATCATAGTCTTCTATGCAAGTTTCCAACCAGGTTATTCCACTCTGCTCCTGCTGTCTGCATTCCAGATGAACCCTTCCAGCTTGGTTTTCCTTTTGACTGATGTAAGTCAGGAATTGTTCAGTGAAGTTACATCAGCATGGTCAAAGGAACGATTGGATCAAATGTACTTTACTGAAATATGATTTATTAGTTGTAATAACTTCCTCCTAACAAGCTTTATCTGAAAGGAAAATCCCAAAGCTATCACCTTCTGAAGGGAGTCTCCTGGGTAGATTTGAAACCAAGAATCAAGGAAGTGGTTTGAAATGGGAATTAAAAAATGAGAATGAACAGCTATAGGAAGCCACTGCAAATTGGCTTTATCCAACAAATATTGCATGGGAGATATTTGTACCATTATCATCTCATCAACTGACCCCAGCCTCTGGCCAGCCGAGGCTGCAGCCAAGGCAGAAGTGCTGGAGAAAGGTGCATCTTCAGGGGGGTTAAATAAAACCTCACAAGAAAGTTGGTTTGCTATTTTCTAGAGAAAGCACAGTGCAAATTAAGTCTCTGAAGGAAAATTATCACCAACAGGTTCCTTAAAAAGGAATATTGTTCCTTTAATGGAAAAACCCTCAGTGCTTAAAGTATCCATATTACAAACCTAATGGGACATGGAGAATGAAGCACTGGTTTCCCGCTGAGTTCACTATTGGTCTTTGTCTTTGCATTTCATCCAAGTCCCACACTGAATTACACCCGATGCCAGCCTTCTATTTGGGGCACGGCAGGAACCAGCAGCTGTGTGTACCGGCACCTTTGCTTTTGAAAGACACCAAATTTTTATAACATTTATATTCTTACTATTAATCACCTGCTGTAAAATGAAAGGTATCCAAAACCCATTCCCTCCTCGGTAAAGGATTATATAAACTATTACCAACTATCTTTCAAGTCTTATATCAAGAATCACTTTCCTGCTTGCATATGGATACCCAGACATAGACATTTCACATCTCACCTCAGACAGAAAATGCCTTTTCATTTTTTCATGTATTTTGCAAGGTAGATAGACAGAATTAACTGACAGACAAATGCATTCACTATCAATACTACAGATATCAGCCCAGGGGAATTGAGTTAGTGATCGTTCCTGATCAGAGGGATTAACACCAAGTACTCTGGACAGGAATATTGCAATTCATATACAGTACATGTCTAGCTTGTAAGCATCAGCATCATACACATATATTCTTCCTTAGTGATGGTGCACCGATTTTTAATGATTTCACCCCACAGAACCAACACATCCATAGCCGAATGAAGTGTTCTTCCTTATTTTGCTGATTATAAGTGAAAAATCTTAATACGGTTTCACCCACCCAAGATTCTTTGTGCCGAATTCCTACTGAGGCACCATTGAAATTGGTGGGAGTTAGATATCTAAAAATGGCTTTGGGGATCTAGGATCATTACTGCAGCCTAGCCAAAAATTAGCAGGTGAAGAAAGAATTACCAACTCTCCAATCTGTACTGTAGAAACCCCCCAGCATGAACGATTTTGGTCACCATTAGGATGTGGAAGGATTTAACCAATAGGGGAAACAAGCTCTCCAATAACTCAAAGTTGACTTTGCAGGCTGAAAGCATTAAAAGGCAATTGCCTCCGACAGGACTGGCTGGGTGACCATTGGTACTAAACCCCACAAATCCTCCTCTCCTGAGACAGGTTTCCCAGTGAGGGACTCCTCCTGCCACTGATGCATCACTCAGGCAAAAGCCTCTTCACTTCTTACATACGTCCCCAGCAGTAAATCGTACACACTTACTGACTGTCGAACATCAAATTCTGGATAGAATAACCCAATGAACTTCTCCACATATCACTCTGCCCTTTTCTAAACAAAGGCAGTAAAGACTATTTTTCTCTGTTGGATGAAAAATACTTATTTGTTTTGCAGTAATTTCATCGTAGATGACAGCATAAAAACTCACAAGATTGAGATATCTAATCATTTTCTTGTGTAACATCACTAAATTCCTGTACCATCAGCATATATTGATAACACCATGGCTGATAACATCTGCAACCCTGCAAAGCATATGCTGCTATATAACCCTAATACTGCACTCAAATTTCCTTTCTTTGCTATGTAAAAAGCTGCAAATATCAGGCTTTATTTTTTTGGGTTAGTATAAAAAGAAGGGAGAGAACAGAGTACTGCTGTTATCCGAAATCACGAATGCTCCTCAGAGCTTCTGGAAACTCTCACCCCCCCAGAGAGGATGAGATAAAGGCATCAGTGCTGAAGGGTATTTCCAAGTTCAGCAGCTGAGAGGCCAAGTGCTACACAAAGCCAAATTAAATGCTAGCTCCAGTGAGCTTCTGTGTATGGCAGAGATATTGTACAACGCAAACTGATATCAACAGGAAATATATAGGTTTTGATTTTATCCCTGATGCAGCTTTCCAATGAAACATTCTGGTTTGTGGCATTTGCTTTATATGCCTGTTCACAGCAGATCCAGACAAAAAGCTAAATGGACATCAAATATCAATCTCTCATTACCAGCAATGTATTGCCAGCCTGAACATCTATTTTAAGTCAGAATAACAAGAACATTTAGCCCTTTTAAGTTCTGGTTTTACTTCAACTAAAGCAACTACACATCAAGTTAATGTCTTTCTTTATTCAGTGACACAGAGGTCACTGCTGTGAGATTTATTTGATTTCACAGTTTGGCTAATTAATTTGCTCATTCTGAGCATACACCATCAGCATTGCTTTTGGAGTAGTACTACCAAAGCAACAGATTAATTTACATGGTACAGTGCATCTGGAATAATTATTACCCCACAGAATTGTTATTGCTCAAAATCTGAGGGGAGAGGAAAGTTTCCTACTGTGGTAAAAGGGCTCTGTTGTGGTTTTATCAGCTGAAAACAACTATGTGGACTAAATTACAAGAGAAGCTTCTTGCAAGTGTTAAGAAACATACTCCAAAAAGTCCATAAAGCTGTTACAATATCAAATTGTTTTTCTGATTTACTTCTTATCAAATTATGTTGACAGACTAAAAATTCTGAAACCACTCCCTTTCCTCCAGCAATATTAACAGCCGCTTCACCAATTAATACAGCAACATCTTTCTCACTGCTAAAGAGCATTGCTGACCTCCTGGTTTGCAAAACAAGCCTTTTTATAAAAACATGCTTGAAAACTGGTGGGAGCACAGGTACAGAAAGCAGAAGGGAGACAGTAAAGTGTGATTTAAAGCATCTTGCAACAAGATAGCGAAGTAGTTTGAGTTCTGGACAGCTGATTGACCAAGAAGGCAACAACTGTTCTTTTTTGCCGTTGAGGGCTGATCTAAATTCTCTGGTTCCAGTTCTTAGGTCTTTGATTTGCTAGAAGCCCTTTGCTTTGACCGACTTATTAGTTCTTTTCACTACACTGTGTGAAGCCATCATTCTTGACTTCTCTTTGTACATCTAATCCCTACACATCTTTCCTGTTTCTGTAACTTGCTGCGTGTTCAGTGAAAAACCAGAAAGACCAGATGGATCATAGGGAATATTTATTTTCCAGGAAATTTATAATCTGTGTTGTGTTGCAGTGATATTAACTATGGGCATTTACTCTTCCTACCAGCTGAGAATAACCAGTGGGATTTTAAAGTTAAAGGTCAGAAGAGCATACCACTTCTATTCGCCAGCATTTTCAGTATTACAGTAGTGATATCTATGGCACACATGGAAACTGGGCAAAGTCCAGAGACTGTGGAGGTAGATCCCAAAGGAGAAGAGTTTACAGGAGGGAGATCAGGTGTTAGGCAGATCTCACTAACACAAGAAAAAAAGTGAGCAAGTTTTAAAAGTCTCTGGAGTCCCCTGATGAAGATGTGAGCAGTTGACAAGGGAGATGAAGTAAAAGGTAGAAAGTCAATGATTACACTTTCCTAATTAGCCTTGGGAAGAATTTGAATAGCTGTCATCTAGTCAAGTGAGCTAAGAACAGGTTAAGACCATTAAGTTTTAACAGGTAATTGGCAGACCAGATAGCATGTAATTTGCAACCAATTTGAAACTGCTCAGATTAGCACAATGCTCCACACTACTTCTGATTTCCCTGGGCAACACAGTAACATTGTATTGACCCAAGCATACCTTATATTTACCCTTTCGTCCCATTCCTAGCTTCACAGAAGCAACAATAAGTATATTTATAGTAGAAAATACTAAGTCTATGGACATTTCCAGTCCTGCAGACCTGTAAATGCAGGCCATTTGCTAAAAGTAGTGTTTCGAGGGTAAGATGTTCAAACTAGTAACAACAAGGGAGTTTTTGTGATGTTCTTCCAGGATGTTCTTATGACAAAATGCTCCTGGTGTACTATGAGAGCCCATGATTGCTCCATCTCACAGAAGGGACATGCCCTGGGCTGTGAAAGCCTGCAACAAGCAAGGAGTAACCAGACAAGCATTTCTGTGTCAACGCTCCTTATCTGCAAGAATGTAAACAACAGTATTGGATTTTAGGGATTACAGTAAGTATTGATGTTTTCCTGCAACTTCCATAAAAAAGCCACTGCCGTGTTGACCACACGTAGTTCAGAGAGGTGATGTGAGTGACGAGAGCCTTTGACAAAACAAGCTGAGGAAAGCTCTCCCTCTCTTCCTCATTTTGGCAAAGGCACTGAATAGCAGTGTAAAATGAACACATAACATCCTGGAAAAAAGGTATATTTGATATCAGGCTTTTTATTAAATATGTTGACCTTCCAGTAGTAGCAGTAGAAACAGTCATTTCCTGATCTTTGGAGTTTATGCCTCTGTACCTCAGGCTCGAGGAAGAGGTTATTTGCAAGTGTAATTTGTGCTATTTTGACCCCATTCTTAGGGTCAAAAATAACACTATACGTTTACTTCAGGGGATTTTGAACTCCATTTTACTATGGCAATTTAATACCGCCACAGGGAAATCAACCAATCACTGCACATTAGAAAAAATGTGGCACTGACCCCATTTAAAATGAACCGGTCAATTGAATTGAAATATTTGAAAATTAAGAATACAGAAATTTATTAACACTACTTAGATGCCAAAATGCTGTCTGCATATAATGCAGACCCTGCAAATAGAAAAAAAAGCGCTTACTCTGCATGAAATATGTACTGATTCTTTCAATCAAGTCTTCCCTACCATTTCCAGGAATCTTGAAAGCTTAAACACAACTGGAAAATCTCTGTTCTTGGTTGTAAATGCACAAGAACTTGCCTGATGTCAATAGCTTAAAATTGTGGCCCACAGTGAAAGGCAAAATACTTGGATTAATCAAGGTTTGTATCTTGGTGGGTTTGCTTTTAGAAAGAAAAACAGAAGAAGGCAGAGCTCTCTAGTACAGCCTCTTTACCCAAGCTGTTCCATCAGGTTTTCATAACTGCAGCAGAAAATAAGCAAAACACAACATCACCTCCACTACTCCCTCCCTTTTCCATTTTATACCTGGACCTTAAACATCTTCCTCAAGCCTTCACTCTCCAGCAAGCCTGTATCTGGCACAGACCCCACCTCCCAGACTCCAGTAATTGCAGTACACAAAACATTTGCAAAACTCTCCCCCTACCTTGTGTTCCAGGTGATTCCCAGGTCAGACACAGCCAGCTCCTGCTTCCTTCTCCTAGGTAGCCAAGGAAGCAAATGCACTTGCCTTAAATAGATACCAATGGTTTCAGCCCACAGGTTTGGTGAGATTTGACAAAATTGGGGGGAATGAAAATCACCTGTGTAACTCTGGATTTCTACCAGTGAGATGAAAGTAAAACGGATAATCTGGTAATTGAGAGTATAGATAATTATAGCCACATGAAGGTCAATGGCAGGCTATTGCCTGAAGTCCTGGAAATGTCTGAGATATATACATATATACACACAGCTATATTTATCTATATATCTGTACACATAGATATACTGTATTATATATGTATACATATTAACATATATATGTAACAATTATATGTATACATGTTTACATAATACAATCTTTTTCCAGTAGCCTAGCTTTACAGTGGAAGTCAAATGAGCAGTTGTTGTTCCTTCTGATCATTTGATTAACTCATTGCTTACAAATACTTCCCATTCACTTCGCTAAGGGCCATCCATTAGACTTAACGCTGATTCTAAGGCTTGTCGTGTTCTTCATGGTTCTTTGCTTTCAAGTAATGTGTTAACAATAGACATTTAAAGTCCCTGAATGTTAGATATAAATACCATATTGTAGCTGCATGAACCTGATTGAAAATGCATTATCTGGTAATGGTACACGGAGCTTATTTCTCATCTCTCGCATTCTCAGTCTTTCATTCGAGACCAGATCAGACCAAAAGCTGTGACCATTGAATGTAGAACTAATAAACTGTGTAGAATGAGCTGTGACATTGATCCACTGCCTAGAGGATAGGTCCCACTACCACAAATGGCATATATAGCACTGTTGCATACAATACCTTGAGAATATAAGCTAGGACCCAGGCTGCAATTACAGTTGGGTTGAATTACTGGAGCAGAATTGCTTAAAGCATGAGACACTGTTTTGCAAAAGTAAGTTTTGTACTCAAACCTGTGGCTTCTGTTTGCGCCCTATGTAATTGCCTCCAAGAATTTTTCTTTTGGCCCAAAAAAAGCTGTCTCTGGCTGCAGGTGAGGCAATGCAGATTATAATGCCATCATCTAAACACCTCCATGGGTGTGAGATATGGTGTTAGTGCCACAGAAGCACTGGTCAGTTCAAAGTAGCAGGCATCTGGAAGAGCAGCATAAATTCACTTTTAAAAAGAGTCTGCACGTGATACTGACCTTTGAACTGCGAAGGAGTGGAAAGGCTGCCACTGTTAATTTGGCACTTAGCTTCATGGTCTGCAGATTGCGACAATATCAAACAAGACGTGGTGTGTAGAGTGTACATGATGTTATAGAAGATCTATCTCTTGCTCTCTCTTGTACAAGTTCCTTGATTTAGTGACCTACTTCATTCCGATAGCTATTTCTACTGAGCAACAAAATTTAAATTTTCTCTTCCAAGTGACAATCATCAATATAAATATCCTATGGTTATCAGACTGCTTATATACTTATCACAAAAATACATGGCAACTGAACTGTATGCTGAGCACTGCATGATCTGTATACAAAGCACTATGCCATGTTTTTATTTGCTTGGTCTATTCAAAGTGTGGAAGAATGTGATCTGAGCGCCTAATTAAAATGAAGTGTAACTCATAACAGTTTATTTGCGCTGCAGTGCATTTGCCATATTATTCATTACATTGCATTCAGTACCTTACCATTTAGTTATAGTACACCAGAACTGCCACTTAAAAAGAAGTGTAACATGTTCTTTCTTTTATTTGTGTCCAGAGTCTTAACCATCTGCTTTATGGGCCTTCATCAGTTTACACATCATGCTACTAACTGCAATGAAGCGCTAATTAACATGTGATTTTCCTATAAAAAGGATCCATGTTTTTTAGCAGTGGGCAAAACTTAAGTGATTTACATCTGAAAAGGCCTTGACTCTGGGTAAGCACTTGCTCAGCAATAATGAAAAAGTCTCTGTGTTATCAACACTGTTTTCAGCACAAATCCAAAACACAGCCCCAGACTAGCTACTAGTTAAT
Organism: Fulmarus glacialis; assembly: GCF_000690835.1. NCBI lineage: Eukaryota > Metazoa > Chordata > Aves > Procellariiformes > Procellariidae > Fulmarus > Fulmarus glacialis. The sequence continues at coordinate 20,462 of NW_009230011.1, forward strand.
TAACTCTATCCCAGCCAAAACCAGCACATAAATTTATATGTGAATTACTGATTTGATGAAAATCAGTGAGCAACATTGCGTGATCTAAACAGATAAAATTTTGCTATGTACATTCTTAATGTTGCAAGAGGATATAAGACTGGGAAAAACATCATTTTCAGTTGTATTTCAAGGATTATGCACTTGCATAATATAAATAAGCAGTCTATTTAGTGAAATACGTGCTGCTATGGAAATGAAAACTTCTACCAGCGCAAAACTACGGAATGTTTTAATTGACCATGCAGTGTGTACCTACATTTCACGGAGAATCAGCAAAGATATAGAGTACAGGATAATATATGTCTGCTGTTTACACCACCAGCAAAAGTCTGGGTTGGTTACACCGCAGTTCAGGGGTTAGCTTAATCCACCACACTGGCACCAGCACCAATAAAGTGGCAAAGTTTTCACATTATCTACTTCATACTGCAGCAGATTATACTTCTGTTTAAAGGTGACCTAATTACACATTGCATGTGTGTGGCAGGTACCATCTTTGTGCCCAGCACATGGAGCAGCTGTTTACAATTGCTCTGTATTTTCAGGTGATGATCCTGCTTTCCAGTGCTGCGCAATATGGGCAACTGATGCGAAAGGACCAGAAATGCAGAGAGTCCCACAGTTTGCAGGAGCACCCAACGACCACGTGTGGAGAAGGCGCTAGAAAGGAGTGGTAGGGCAAACGTGTAGGAAAACTCTCCTGAGTGGTCTTGCACATGGGTCAAAGCAGGACTTCCCACGGCGACTGCATGCAGCTAAGGGTGTGTGTCTTGCCATTTCCTCATCCCTTTGTACTGAAGGATCGCTTCAAGTTATTCCTGGATCTGATAGGAGAACTTCCAGAGTTTGGGTGAGAAGACGACCTTTAAATTGACCCATAGGTTTAAAAACAAAAGAACACCCTCTGCTCCAACAGCTTCTCATGAAACATGAGGCTGGCTAAATTAAAACAACAGCTTTCTGGACTTTAATATGCTGCTGCTGTCTCTGTGGCATATTTTAGCCATATAAGTAATACTCTATCTTCCCTTATGGAAAGAGCAGACCAATTAGTTCTTTTTATAAAATTCTGAAATCCCTGCTATAACAAAACATTTTGGAAATAAGTGGATGTTTTGCAAGAATAAAACTGGGTAAGAACTCAAAGATTTGGATTACTAATTACAGAAAAATGCCAACTATGGTACTTTCTTGTAGATAGATTTGTAGGAAAGAAGATTATCCACTCCACTTTCAGTTTGCACCGAGATTGTCTCTCCGATCACAACTTCTCTCAGGAATCAGCGTGACATTTCAGACACAGGCAGGCCCTCTCTGGTTGACAAAGCCCCTTCTATCTACCTTTTTAATGATATTTCTAGTCATTCTTCAATCCGTAGTACGAACCAAAGGCAAATGACACCCGTCCTCTGAAATCAGCTACTTAAAGCCATCGTCTTCACCGCCGGGTAGGCGCACAGACAGCTAGCCTTTGTTCAGCCTGAAGGATTTATTTTTCTGCTAATTGCATCTGGTTATGACAAACTACTGAATCCAAAATTTAAACCAGAAGCCAGCACACTCCTAAACTAATGTGAAAAGACAACAAATCTGCATAGTCTTTGAAGAAGAACTGTCTCGGAGAGAAAAAGAGTAACAAGTGCATGTGCAGAGTGTGCGCAGTGCCCGTACTGGCATGGTGAAGGTGTTCTAGCAAGGTTGGGGTTTATAGGGACTGTAACCAGACGTTAATTTTTAAAAATACATTGATTACTAACATAAGTACAAGGTGATATTCAGAATGTATCTGGCAAGCAATTATATATTGAATTTTAACAGCAGCACAAAAAATAAGAGAATTTTCCTCAAGTTAAATACATCTTGTAAAGGAAATGATGTGCTACCTCATTCACTAAACATCAAACACAAGTGTTTTAGTTCAGCATCAGAGGTTGCATAAGCAATATACAAAAACTGGGTCAAAATATTTGTTTGAAAATGTTGCATATCTAAATAGGAAGGGGAATTCTTAATCCATGAACAGGGTAGATCACGCTGTTGCAGCTGATTACTTTTTCCTAATAGTTTTATAATTGTTTCCATCGGTACTAAGCATAAACTTTGGGCTTAAATAATTCTACTTTAACAGATCAGATTAGTAAGTTCAGGATATCTATTTATTTTTTGAAAAGCCTTTTCAAAACATTCGAAAATTAGAATATTCAAAGAAGTGCAGTCAAATTTTGGATATACATGATTGGGCACACATGCTTCTCTATTTCTTTGACCAAGGCCAGCCCATGCACTTTGCACCTACTAGGGAACCTGCTAGGGAAATCTGTACTTCTCAGGTTTTTGTATCCCAATCCAGTTTTTCACAAAAAAAATTTCCTAAAACTCTTAAGTCTACAGAGAGAAAATGCTGTTGTAAACATGACCCAGATATCCACTCCAAGTCTGGTAGTGATCAAAATTATCATACCGTTTTTGCAATCTGGTTTCCAAAGTTCTGCTTGTAATAGCTTCCTTTGTGTTTGTTTCCTTTAAATATATCTTTTTAGAATATTTATTCTCCTTCTGCAGAGTCCTTGCCCTTGTAAAGTAAGCAGCCTGTGTAGCTTAGGATATATCTCGGTATAAATTATTTATCGAAAGCATAAAGTATTGAAGAATATTGTCTTAAACTTTATTCTCTGACAATATAAAAAGAAAAAGAAAACATCATCTAATTAAAATGTAGGCTTTATATGAAAAGGAAAGAATTTGGTTTCTCTCACTTATAGTATTGCAACCTTTGACAGGATTTTTTTTTAATAAAAGAGAAGTAGTATATTTTCTGGAAAAAAACCAGCAAGGATGACTTATCCCTAAAGTAAATATCCAGCCTGTGAAACATAAATAACAAGACTAATGGAAGAGGAATATAGATAAACCAGATTAACAGGAAAGATGAAAGCATAAAAAGCATGAGTGTGCTGTGCAAACTTTCCTGGGCTAGCTAGAAAAACTTGTCAGAGTGTGCAGGGAGAAAAGAAATAAAACATTAAAGATGAAACAAAAAGATTCTGAAAATTGGGTAATAATTTCAGGTATTTATGTGTACTAACTAGGTAGCTACATATGTAAGAAGGACTAGCAGTAAAGGAAAACGCTAACGATGAGTAAGGCAGAATGATCAAAACCTAGAAATAAAATGCCAATTTGCATCAAGATTTTGGTATCAGGTCCTCCTACAAAATTCAAATACCCTTATCCAGGTTTTACATCATGTCTTGCTCCACTAATATTCCTATAATCTTGGGCATTGGTTGGATTTGTTGTGTGTTGGGTGCCAGCACAGGAACCCTCCATGCAACTGGGGGGACCTAACTGGGACAGGAGTGCGGGGTGGTGCGTGCCGGTGGGGGTGGCCCATGCGCTTCAGTGGAGGTGCATTGCAGGAAAAGATCGTTTCAGTTCTCATGTGTGAGGCCAATGGGCCAGATAATTAGATGGTCCCTTCTCCCAAGTAACCAGCGATAGGACGAGAGGAAATGGCCTCAAGTTGCGCCAGGGGAGGTTTAGACTGGACTTTAGGAAAAACTTCTTCACTGAAAGAGTGGTCAGGCCTTGGAACAGGCTGCCCAGGGAAGTGGTGGAGTCACCATCCCTGGAGGTATTTAAAAGACATGTGGATGAGGCGCTTAGGGACATGGTTTAGTGGGCGTGGTGGTGTTGGGTTGATGGTTGGACTTGATGATCTTTAGCGTTCTGTTCCAACCTTAATGATTCTATGATTCTATGATTCTATGATCTTTGTTCGCAGGGCAATATTACAGCAGCAGTCTCTCAGTGTTTAAAGGACAGAGCAGCTATATTCTTTCCTGGGCGGGCTCCAAATCCAGTGTGTGAACTGCTGGATTTGCTCTGGATCAGTTTACGGCAGGAGACGCACAGGGCAAGCGCTGCACGGGGAGAGGCAGATACTTGGGCCTGACGGCCACTGGCTGGTACTTTTACTCAGTGCGGAGGAAGAGGGCTAGGAGGGAAGCCAACAACTCATCCAAAATGGTTAATTTTGGAAAGCCAAAATGAAGGAAGAAAGCCGTGAGTTGTGAATTTTTTAGGTCTTAAAAATCCTCTAAAGCTGTGGCACCAGGGTCATTCCATGCGGAGGAGGACATGTTGTATGTGCATTCACGGGCAAAACAAAACTTTCCCTTTCTGGTCTCAAACTAATCCAGTATTCAATGAAGAAGTACAAAAACCCAGCAAAGATTTCTTTTAGTCTTGTCACAGACCAAAGCACCCTTTCCTATCAGCACACAGCCGAATCAGTACCAAAGGACACCTTCCTCGGGCTCTTTGGCAGGAGCCCTGCCTGCAGCCAGCACGACCTGAACCTCTGACACCTCTGAGCGAACCACCACGCTGTGTCCCCGGCTGCCCCGGCCGGCGGCGGAGGGAAACTTCACCCCCTGCTCAAGCCTGGGAGGTCTCAGCCCCTCGCTGTGGCTCTGCAGGGACGGTGGTGTCCTCCTCACAGCAAGCCGAGATCCTTCTCGGCAGCTCCAAAGCAGCCGTCCAGGCTTGACTTTTAAGTTAATTTGATTATAGCGTATTTTAATATAGGGTATATCAATAGTATTTTTGTCCTTAGACAAAACACACCCACTAGGGCACTCGGCAGCACCGGTGGCACCACCTGCCTCCCACGTCTCCCGAAGGCTGCTTGATCTTCCAGTCCAGCTCCCACGAGGTCACACCAGCTGGAGGGAGGAAAACTTCTGCATCTACAACTCCATCCATCCCTCCAGTAAAAGTAAGTGAAGGGCAGCTCTGTAGCAGATAATTTCTCATACCAAATACCACCTGGATGCAATTGTAAACCTTTTCAACTTTTGATAGAGCAAAACAAAGCAGAACCACTTCATATGCAAATATATTTGAAATTATCTCTATTCGTGATTTCTCAGTTTCTGTGCCCAGGACGTGGCTCTGCTTTCTGTGCTGGGCTCTGCAGATAGGACTTGAACTCAGGTGGACTCCAGGCTCACAGAAGCACATTCCTATTTTGCTGATAACAAAAACTTAGTAAATGTCAATTCAGAATTAAACTGCACTCCAAATCTTTTGTAAACCTACATTTAAAATGACTTTATTGTAAGATTAATATCTGAGATATACCAGACTTTCCTTCAATTACTGGAGTTCAGTAAGTTTGAAAACCTCAGAATGAGCTATTTCTGCCTTCTTGGCCAAGCGGCTGAGATCCTTCGATCCCGTTATGTTTTGACTTCTTTTCTGTAGTTATGTTTTACTTTCTGTAAAACACTCTTTTTATTACAGTCCCAGTCATCCTTCTCCACACAACAGAGCTTAAGTGCCTGATCCTCATAAATAAATGTGTTTTGATCCGATCCAGCCCTTAAAAGAAAAATAGCAAAGGATGACTGGGTCATATTGATTTTGTTTCAGCCTCACCTAGCAAGTCCAAACTCATTAGAACAACTCAAATTGCAAAAAGGCAAATAACTTTGGGTTATTATGGAAATGCTAGGCCATTCACCTGCAGTGTGACTTCTAACACCGCACACAGCAGGGTTTCCACACGTAATGAAGAGTCTCAAAAGCGGTGCTTGAAAGCATTCGTTCTGGTAACCATGAGGCAGGTTGGATAAGCCATCTTTGAAATAGGTCAGATCTGAGAGAGCAGAATGGCTATCACCATCAGTGCGACGAAACGTGGTATATAGAATATACCCAGCTTTGGTATGAGGCAGCTATCACCCATATGCAGCTTTTAAAACCTTGCAAATCAAAGATGAGTACTTTGAATGCTCCATAACGGTCTATAGTTTTAAGACAATCCAGCGATTGCTGCTTGATCTGAAGCCATTAAGAAATGTTTGGGTTTTGTTGAGGTTTCCTTTTTTGCTGCTGTTGTTTGCTTAATTAGTTTATCGGTTACACTTGCATCTGCTGCCTATGAGGGAGTGAGGTGGGCTGTGGGCTTTTACTATTATTAATTACTTTAAGTTCTGCCAAATATATATTAAAAAAAAACAACCACCAAGCAATTTCAGCACTTTGAAGGATGTTAGTCATGACTTACACAGATTTTCTCATGGACTGCTTCTATTGTGGTTTTTGGCTAGTACATACAGTACTCAGCCGTAGCTGGGGAGACCTGCCCTCCGTTTGCAGCTTCACCCCGACGCAGTGGGTATCCTGGAGCAGCTCCGTTTCCCTCTAGGGATCTGCCTCTGTGATTCCCTTTGAGATCCACTGGTGTAGATCCACTGTTAATAACAGGCAACAGCAATAATAATCATGTATTTGTCATTTTTAACATGAACAGAGCCAAACCTGCCAGCTTACTCATGCTGAAGATGCTTGGTGTTCATTGGGCTGGTGACCAAGACAGTTTCTACTTAGTGTGGGTAAAGACGGGCAAAACTGCTGCTTGGCTGTCCCTGCATTGTTGCTGCTTTGACAATTATTTTGATCTTTTTATATAATCTTACTTGTCAAAATAATGTTCAAGCTTCTGTGCTCTGGCTGTTTTGGTACACTGCTGCTTAAGCTCACAAAACTTACTCCATCAGCCTGCCCATCTGCGTAAGGACTTTCTGCAAAAGCCATTAAGATTTATTTAAATGTCTCTCACTTATTTTGTGGGGAAAAAAAAAAAGAAAAGAAAAGAAAATTAAAAAAATAAAAAGGCTTGGCACAGTGTCAAACTTCAAATCTGGAAGCATTCCTATTGCCGCAGCAATTTTAGACAGCATTTTGCTTAGCTCACAGACTTCATAGGCTAAAACACCGTTGGAAGCACCACCTCTAAATAGCAAAGCTTTCAGAGCTGGCATTTCTGCGCTGTCCGTCCTTGTTTCCAGCACGGATTTGTCATTCCCTGCTGGCACTGAGTGTTGCCTAGCAGAGCGGGGTCCTTTTGTGCTTCCACCCTCCCTGGAAAGGGTCTGCAGAGTGGTCTGCCACCAGACGCGGACCCTCTCCAAGGGGCTGCTGCCTGGCTCTGCCCATCCTCCGCGCTGACCAGCAGCCATATGGCCATGTGGAGCGGTACCCGAGCGAATACACGGCAGCTCTCCGCAGGGCTTGCTGCCACGCTAACCGCAGCCACGTGGCTTTTGGCTGGCTCCAAGCATTGGCACAACGGGCTTGCATCTGTCTGCAAACTGCCACGAAGACATACCTTTGGTCTGGCGGGTCCCCTGCGGGTTACCTAAAACTGGCACCGAATTCTCGTGTACTCTCTAGAGCTATGCTGCTAGAAAGGACAGAGATAAGCCTGCATTATATATGGGGTTTAAAGTACTCATACTATGGAAAGAAACAAGGTAACATCCAACAGGTACTAATCCAGACCCTATGGTTAAAGAAAATACTTTGACATTTGATAGTTATGACAAAATGTTATCACAATAATAAATAACACAGTAATATACTGAATAGTTTTTACTTTTTAATTATCCATCTGTATACATATAAATTTGTAAAGTGGGAGATGATCATATCCTCTTCTCCTGTGGGTGAGAAACATGCAAAAATGCTAAATAAATGAATATGAACAGCCAAGCCTGGCTGCAGGAAGGAAGAGAAATCCAGGTTTTATGCATTGGGATGTTCAACAGAGTTATTTAAAATTCATGCCTAGTTAATAATAAATACATTTCACAATTAATATTGGAGGCCAGTTGAAAAACTAAATCTGAGGAGAAAATCCTACTCTGTGAACTTGAATCATCACAAAGGTGTGTATCAGATGATGAAGGGAGAACCTGGCAGAAGTCAGAGCTATTGAGCTGCCCTGTGATGCTTTGGGCAAAGGAGTAGTAAATGAAACATAGTGAGAGATACCTTTCCTTTAAAGACTGCTAAAATCCTGATTGCCCTTTGTGCTGGCTTTGGCTGGGACAGAGTTAATTTTCTTCACAGAAGTTAGCATGGGCCTGTGTTTTGGATTTGTGCTGGAAACAGTGTTGATAACACAGGGATGTTTTTGTTCCTGCTAAGCAGTGCTTGCACACAGTCAAGGCCTCTTCTGCTCCTCACCCCACCCCACCAGCGAGCAGGCTGGGGGGGCACAAGGAGTTGGGAGGGGACACGGCTGGGACAGCTGACCCCAATGACCAAAGGGATATCCCATACCATATGGCGTCATGCTCAGCAGATAAAGCTGGGGGAAGAAGAAGGAAGGGGGGAACGTTCAGAGTGATGGCGTTTGTCTTCCCAAGTCACCGTTACGCGTGATGGAGCCCTGCTTTCCTGGAGATGGCTGAACACCTGCCTGCCGGTGGGAAGTGGTGAATGAATTCTTGCGTGCGCGGCTTTGGCTTTACCTGTTAAACTGTCTTTATCTCAACCCACGAGTTTTCTCACTTTTATTCTTCCGATTCTCTCCCCCATCCCACCCGAGGGGGGTGAGTGAGCGGCTGTGGGGGGCTGAGTTGCCGGCTGGGGTTAAACCACGACACCCTCGAAGCCAACGGAAAAATAATATGCCTCTGGTTTGCCCATATTTCACCAGATAAGAATGAAAAGGGTCTGATTCTGCTCTCCCTTAGGTCTTCTGTGGGTTTATTCCTGGTGACATCAGGAGGGCTTTCTCAGATTTATATCAATATGAAATCAAACTCCATCTGGGTCTGATCAGGGCATAAAATTAGACATTTCAATATCTTGACTTTTAAATTGTTCAAAAGGAAGTGGTGTAAAAATATCCTCCACAATCTAAGAGCACTGAAAATCTCTTCAGTGTCCATAATCCTTACACCAGAGTGTACCACTATTGCATGAAAATGTCAGCATAAATTATAAAACACATTAATACTACCCAATTATATCAGACAACTCTTTCTATAATATCCGATATTTAACAAAATATCATTATTATTTTCCCAACACCTTGAGAGATCTGGGTATTAAGATGTGAATATAATAATTAAAACAGCTTGTCCAAAACTTAGAATAGTTCCTGGTTATAATTATTGCCTCTATTGACCCTAACTGAGAAAGGGGATTTAAACATACTGTAAAATATAATCCTTTCTTTTAGAAGGATCTCAGAAAAATGGGGGGGGCGGGGTGGGGAAAGAAGGGAAGAAAGCAAATATTCCCTACAACTTTTAGCTTGGAATCAAAAGACAGATTTTAAGGCTTGGTTCACAGGATATTTAAAAGCACATGTAATTTAAACGTGGAGTAATCCCATCTAGTTTATTCAACCAGTTCTAGTCATTTGCCAAACCACAGCCAGAGCTGGAGCTGTATCCAGGTACCCTGGTTCCGCTTTGTGATCCCAGGACCACCAATCCTCCCAGAAGCATTTCGGAGCACTTCCGAGCTTGGTCCACATCAGAACTCCTACGTATTGCAATCATCATTGGTGCAGCAGCACACAATAAGTATGAAGCCTAAAGAAATGTAGTTTCTCCTCTCAGATACCGCACCTTTGTCCTTTCTTGCTGAGATTATATGGAAAAAGAAGTCTTTATGGCTTTGATAATGCTACTATTGCCTTAGTAATTGGAAACCAAGGCCATTGGGAAATGATACAGCTAATATAGAATAGGGTTAATGAACCAATCTGTCCTCTGTACTGGGTTTTTGGTTCACAGAGCAGGAGGACTATGAACGTTTATAGTGCATTACTCTCATCTGGTTATCAGTGACAGGTACCAGTCATTGCTCTCTACTGGCTTTCCTTTCCCTCTGTAGGAGAAAATTACCCTGGCTCCAGTATTCAAGGGAGGACACTGCAGTGCCATGTAAACTGCAATGTATGTTTTTATGTGTTTTCAACTTGGCCTCCCAAGAGTAATAAGATAAAAATGAGTCGTGCAAGGGTCAAATATATATGTCAGAATGCAATTCACCTGATTTCTCACTTTGGCTGCATTGAGTTTGGAAACCTAATGCTTTTTATTGTGTGACCTTTGGTACCAGCATATACAGGGAAAGGAGCTGAGAGTGCTTGGGTATACTCTAGGTTGTACTGGGAAAGAAGCTGGCTTTTTGCTGTGTGATTGAAAAATACCCTGTTATGTCTCAAACTAAAAAGTTTTTCCATTGCCACAACTGCCCAGACTCTTTATTGGAAATTATATATGGCTCTGTGTATGGAGGGCAGGGAGAGGAAAACTTCACGATGACAGCGATGGCAAGACCCTGCTACCACCCCTTCCTGCCCTTTGGGGACCTGTGGCATTAGCTTCACATCTTTGGGGTTGGCTGCACAGTGGTAGGAAAGGACCATGCACATCTCAAAGCTTTTCAGGGGTGACTTTGAATTATTTTTTTCCCTGTTTGGCTATGCTGCATGAAAGTAGCCATTTTTTTCACATAGGTAAAGTAAGATGCAACAGCTCTTACCAGCACACCATGTAGCTGGCTGGGTCCCTCCTCTTCATTCCTTGACTTGCCATGACCAGTGTTTACAGGGATGTATATCCATGGCCTTTCCTGATAATGTAGCTATATATTCATGTGCTACTCCTGACTATGTAACACAGCCTATTTCAATGGGTAATTGCTTTGACTTTAGTGGGTGGCTCTGGAGGTATACTGCAAACTGCTCTTGCAAAAGAAGGAAAGGAAAAGGAAAAGGAAAAGGCACCTTGAAATGTTGTGCAAAGAGGCAATTTAAGGACCTGAAAACCGTGCAAAATGAATTAGTAAGAGCCTGGGTGAGAATGCTCATGACAAACTGGTCCCCCAGTTTCAGTTGTACTTCCTCACAGCACAGAGTGAACCTAAGCAGGAGTGCCCACAATTAGAGCTCGCTCTCCTTTTACCTGCTGAAAATTGCTGTACCTAACACTCAATTTCTGTGCCAAACTGCCTTGGAAAAAAAATTATCTCAAACACAAAACCACCACAAGGAAATGCTTTTACGTTCCATATTTCTGCAATTGTTTTTTATCTTCCTTGGTCTGCTCCTGGGTAGAGAGGAGATGCGGATTTCTCCCCTGTTGTTTAGATGCAAAGGAGAAGCTTTTTGAAGTGAATTACCCACTTTAACTTTCTATTCTTTAGAGGAAACTCTCTGTGGATTATAGACATGAGAAGAAGCGGACGTGATGCCAGCAGCCCCAGCAAGGTCGGTCCCGTCCTGTCCCCCGGCTCGCTCGCACAGCAGGACGGAGGTGCTGCTGCTCCTCAGAGGTCTCCAGCAGCACTGGCTGAGCATTTCCTTATAGTCTCATCAAGTATTTTCTTTACTGAGATCATCTGAGATATCTTTTTTCTTTCCTTTCACAGATCTCAAGGGTGAGCGAGCAGAGGAGCTGCCACTAGAAGTGGAGAAGGAGCAGAGGAGGTTTTGGAGTGATGCTCCCCACGAGCCCCATGGACCACCCTGAGCACCCCACCTGCCCACTGCGACCCCCCTGTCTCGGGGGATATTAGTCCTAGCAGCACCGATTGCTTCCAGCCAGTTAGAGCCCAGAAGACCAGCTCAAAATTTTTAGTTTTTAGGCATAAGTAGATGAGCTAAATTCTACTCCAAGAAATGCCATTTACAACTCTGTACTTTTTACCTAAAGCACTGTAGCAACTGCACTGTTTTCCAGACATGAGGTAAATTTTAATGCCAGAATTAACACCAAATCACTCAATACATCTTTAAAATTAATTCATTATCATAACGCTGGAAAATAGAACATTGATCCACTCACACAGCAATCCAAAGGGTCCAATTTTATGTTTATCTTCAGACAATTTACTGAAAGTTGTCACTATACATTTATAAAACAAAGCACCCCAGAATGCTTGAATGTTCAGAACAGAGTGGATAAAAAGAGTTATGATAAAAACACACACAGTTTAGACATGCAAAATATTATGAAGGCTTCTTTTCTCAAATATAGAGTTCTACATCTTCCTTCACATTGTGCTTGTACATTTATGCATTCTATAGAGAGAAATGATTTTGACTGTAACTATGCACCCATCAAAAATCCATATTTAATCTTCTCCCTTATTTTTGTGGAAGCAGGTTGTGTATTGCACAGTACAGATCGTGAAACGAGTATTATTTTCTCCACCTTTTTGATCATCTTGAAGTGAGTATTATTTTCTCCATCTATTTCATCTCAAGGAGATGAAATACATTTACACTTGCAGTTTACTAAACATATCCATCCAGCAACACACTATCAGGTATTCATAAATCATCATATTTCAGATAACTAATTGACAGAAATCAGCCCCCAGAGGAGTCTTCTTATAGATTCAACAGCTCTTTACAATGAAGGACTCTCTAACTCGAAGCTAAAATCCGCTTGAGCCTTGAACCAAGACCTGAAGGTCAACAAATGTAAGCTTAATCAGACCAACATGGAAACAGATTCCATTGTAAAAGCTTCTTTATTGAATAACGTGCCTCTCGGCTCTGCTTGGCGGTGAAGGCATTACACACGACGAGTGAGGGACCTAAATTACCCAAACCCAAGCAAGATCCACCGCATCATTCAAACGCAGCCAAACTCTGGAAGAAGAGGAGGGTTTGTGTGCTTCAAATGAGAGCCGTAAGTCAATGAGAGCTGAAAGGTGCTCCCTCCACTGTCAACGGGCAGCCGCGGGCTGCGCTGGCCACAGCTCCCCGTGCTCTCAACAGAGGTAAAGCCCTGGGGAACACTCCACTGGAAATGCCAGAAACAGCTGTTTGAGCGAGATGCCTGCTGGAAGAGACACCTGTAGTGCAGATGGTAGGAAAACTGTAAAATGTGTTCATTGTTATAGTAATTGTTTTTTGCATCCCAAGGTGGGGGTAAAAAAATTACATTGTTCTGTAATTACATTGAACAAATTCCAATCCACTAATTTGCATTGACAATTTTGACACACCAATTTTTTAGATTTATTTTCTTTATTTCCTTCTATACACAATGTATTTCAAAATACAGTAAAACTTCTAGAATGAAAAAGTATTTGTTTTTTAAAGGTATTATTGAGATCTGAAATGTCTAAATTTCTAGGGATGGAGAACCTACCAGAGTCCCTTGAAAATTGTCATAAAGATTAATTGTAAATTTTAAAATGTTTAGTTTGAACTTCCAGGTATTTTACCTAGTTACACATTGGCTAGACTGACAGTCTGTTATTCAGAAATTCCCTTCTGCAGATAGATGCTTGCAGACTCTAAGTTTAGCCCTTGATCTTTGCTTTACTAAGAAAAAAACAACAGCTCAATTAGCTCTCTGTCTCTGCACTTGAGGGCACGTTTCCAATCCTTTCATCGTTCAGCGGTACATATCTGATCCCATTCCAATTTATCAGCATCCTTCTTGGGCAGTAGCCAACAGAAAGGGACATAGCACTGATATAGTAGAATAATCTGCTAGTAATTAAAATGCCTCTTTTTCTTTATCTGAAGAACCCAGTATCTGCTTTGGCTGTAGTATCTTCAAGAGACTATGTGTTCAGCCATTATCTGTTGTGGTCGCAACATATTTTTTGGTGACTGTTCCCAAGATAGACTCTCCAGGTGACTTACACTGAAGTTAAGTAAACTTTAACATTGATTTATGTCCTAGTTCATGAGTTAATGAGTTAATATTAACTGGAGGGAGAGGGAGGATGAGCCAATGAGGAAGGAACCCAGCACACCCGTGCGGGTGTAAGTCTCAAACCTGAAAGATGTGGATTCAGCTCCCTACTTCCCACACATTCATTTTGTGACCTTGAACAAGTCAGATTAGCTTCTTGTTTCTTACTTCTCTGCCCATGTAATGCAGATGATAATATTCCTCGTAGCACTGGGGGAGTTGGGAGGATAAATAGATTAGAAAGATGAGCCAGATCATAGCTTTATTTCCATTTACAATGTATAAATGTATATGAACACACTTTCAGTCTTCTGACCAAGCATAAAATGAAACATTTAGAAGGTAAGATCCAAAGAATTTCATTAAGAATCCATCGCAAATTGCAAATGACACCTCATGTATTGGAATGTGAATTGTGAGCTGGGTGTTGCAGAAGTGTAAAATTATTCCATAAATTATCTATGACAAAGTCAAAAAATGTATCAGTCAAAAAATGTATCAGTAGAGCCATAGTTTATTTTTAGTTCCTCAAACTGTGCACAGCAACATGTATAATACAGAAATAATTATTCCACTGCAACATGGTGAAATAAAACCAGAAAGACAACATTAAAAGTAAAAATTAATAATATTTTCATTTGTGAAATTGTGAAATTTCTGCCTGGTGATCCCTTGGAAAGGATGTTACTTAATGTTATATTAATCAGCCTTCTCTATCATGCAGAGAGATTATGTGATTCTATCTCATGTATTTTCACATTTTAATATTCATCTGAAGATTTTCCTCATATTTCAAGGGATAGGATAGATGCATGTATGGTACCTCATCTATCCTTCATAAAATTTGGGACAGAGTTGACTTTGCTGAATTTTATGCTCAGCTAAAGTTCAGCTTAAGAGCCCAGGAAGTAGGTTAGAGAGAAAGGTAGATGATTAGAAAGTAGAGTTGTTCTTTCCCTTTTCTCCAGTCCTTTGCTAGCTGTAGGATGAACCTCCCTCAGATGCAACTTGGGCTTCCAGTGCTGATTTGTGTTCGTTCAAAGGGTTGCTCTACACCACCACTGGCTGCCAACAGGCATCTTTGGGTGTCATGATGCCTTACATGATGCTTTACGTGTTGGTGGACATGGGGCTTGCGACAGGCAAAGGCAATGGCAGAACAGGCAGGAGAAAACCCAGTCCTGAGGAGATGGTTCGGGGTGCCTCTATGCCTGTAGATACATTTCCATTGTCTTTAAATTGTCATGATCCTTTGTTAAGTAATTAGCCGACTGAGCATGAAATCCATGGTTTGAAGTCCTTTGAAGGTATATTTAAACAGGAGTATAGTACTATGCCATTATTAAACTAATTAAGTGAGACAATTAATGGGTTTAAAATACTAAATAATTCAATGTATTAATTAATATGGACCCATCTGCATGGACTCCCTAGGGATATGAATAAGGAGTGTGATCTTCCAAAAACTATTGCAGTTGAATCGGTCACTCTTGTTTATTCAAAATAATCCAAGGTGCCATGACTTCCTAGCAGATCACAAAGGGTTTGATGAAATGAATATCAAATATCGCCTAAATACTTACATACTTGGAAATTTCCACCAATGCAAGGGAACATTAACTAAATTAACAGCACAAGGAATAGGCTGAATGTCATCCTACATTTAGAATTTCGTGTTCTACTAGTTCTGAATCACTACACTAATGTTACTTAAAAGTATTTGTGTGTTTGCAGTTATTCATCTCCAATTTTCTTCAATCCTAAGGAATAAGAGTATGACATTTTTCCACATTAAGATAAACTGAGTATTTTAGTGAAGTACTACAATTTTTGCACTTCACTGTTTATAATATTAATAGCTGTGCTTTAAGAAGTGTACTATTGAACTGTCAAGAATGATTTGTTACCAGGTGTTAGCATAATTTGCCAGCTGTCATATTTTAATCATTTTTATTTGCCTAAAATCTGACACTTAACTTTAGTGGTAAAGCAGAACTTATCTGATGCTACAGCAGATAAGGGGAAAAAAGTCTGTGCATCCTACAACTGATATTTGTATTTTCAGATAGAGAACAGATTCTGAAGTCCACTTTCTTTCATAATTCACACTGAATTGCTACTGTTCTCCACAAAAGCTTTTTTCATTTAAGTAGTTCAAGCAGATGCTGCAGGCTTTCATTCAAGTGTATGTTTACGTACGTGAGTAGCTCCAGCAAAATTCTTCAGCTGGCTTTGGTGAGTAAAATGTACTCATTATACAAATAAGAGCATGGAGAAGACATAAAAAATAAGATCTTGTGCGCAGTTAACATTGTTCTTAAATGCAGTGAATTCAAGGCTACTCTATTGTTTTAAGCTCATATCTGAGGGACTAGTATGCTTAAGAGCCTGCAAAATTATAGGATGAAGCCATAACTAACTTATCAGCCATATCTGAACAACGAGAAGTAAACAGATGAGAATACAAAAGTTTGTTAGATATTTTGATATTAGCAAAATACTTGATTTTTTTTCATGAAAAATCATATTTTGAGCATTCACTCTAGTTGTTTTGGATAGAAATACTATCTTCTGTAGTGTGGATTAAAAGGTGATTGATTACATGCAATGATAAAAAACTATTTATTAAGTTGCAAAGAGTTTTATGAACTTCACCAGCAACTCATTGAATCTGATTTTATTACCTAACATTTTCAATCAATAATATGGAAATGCAAATGTGTTTTTGTAGCAAAAAATGGCTGTAAAATGTAGGGCTGCAAATGGAGAAACATCACAAAAGTGATAAGAAGGAGTCCTCTCTGGCATGATTTCTTTTAGAATATAGTAAAAAAAATCTAGACTCACTAAGATACACTGATTTCATGAAAAAAGATAGAATCACACGCAGTTAGAGAAAGATAGAAAAGCATGTGGATAGCTACAGAATAGGTAACAGAAAGGAGACATTGTTTGAGAGTCATAAATTCAATGAAAAGTGGAAAATTAGAAATGATAATATGGGGAAACTTTCTCAGAGTGAGGCAGTGGTTGGTAGGACTGCATCTTTTGGGACCTTTGAACCCAATCCCATTGCGTTTGGATCATAGTCTCAGTTTTTTGTATTTGTTTGCACATGGGTCAACACAGTGAGCCTTTGAATATGACTGGAATGCTTGGCAGTAACTGTATTAAAGTGATACTACAGCCGGAGTAATTAATGCTGATTCATAAAGATTTAGTCAGAAGGCTTTGGCATTTCTTCTAAACGTTATTATTGCGCCCAACTTTTCCCTAAAATAATCTCTGTAGTTCGTATTGCTGGTCAAATAGTAATCTCAAAAAGGCATCTGAAAGCATTAGCAGATGCTCCCAGTTTGTCTCAAAAAAGAAAGCTTTCATTCTTAAAAATATTTGTGTTATTTCTTGTTTGAGTATATTTGGGTTCAGCTTCCACTTCTTGGTTACTCTGATGCCCTTTCTTTGGCATCCAGTACAATCCTCCCTTGTGAGGGTGCCTGGCGGGTGAGGGCTGCTCAGGCATCACCTCTGGGAGCGGGGTTGTCCTCTGCGATGGGGAACAGGTCCTAGTGGGTTCTGCCTGAGCCCCCCATGAAGGTGCTTCAATGAGATCCTCTTTTAACGGAGCCCCTTTTAACAGGAAACCAAACAAATCAAACCCTTGATTTCCCATGGGGAGATGTTTTCCTCCCCCGAGGAATTTGTGGGGTTTTTCCAAATTCTTTTCGCCAGTATATCTCATGAGAGCCTGGCATGGATTTGCATCCCCTGTGTACCCTTGTCGGTGTCTGTGAGGAACACGCAACGCTTTTTGCTGGTGCATCCTCTCAGAGCTGTTGTCCCTTTGCCATGTGGAAAGCTAAATCATTTTCACTGGGATAACTTCCAAGGTACCAACCTAAATTTAGCATATATGGCCTCATTCTTGATTTCTAAACATATCTTTGAATCTGACTGTATTAAATATTCTTGTTTTGAAGGAAGAAGGTTAGTGAGGGATCCAGAATGCTCTTCATTCTTTTCCCTGCTCTCATAATTATTTACCTTCACATCAATCTTCATGTCGTCTGAAACTTTTACAAGCCAATCATTACTGAAAATGATTAATAGCGGTAAGCAGATATCAGCAGAATACCAGCACTGCACTTAATTATGATTTCCCTCTGATGACTATGTTTCAGATCCATTAGCTTGCCCATTTTTAATAGATTTAACCTGTCTTTTATTGCTATTGAATAATTCCCATTTTTAATCAAAATATTCCTAGGGCTGAGTCAAATACCATACAAAAGTCAGAATATGTAAAAGCTGCACAGCAACCACGTTTTAAATGTTATCAGCAAAACAAAATCAGGTTTGTTTGTTTGACATGACCTGTTTCATAAAATCATGTGGAATGACAATCATATTCCCATCGTCAATTCTTCATCACTTGAATCTTTTATCGGCTTTCATTCCATTATTTGCCCAGGACTGAGGTCAGGCTAAGTGACTTCTAGGTACCAAGGTCGTGCAGACTGCATATCTGGAGTACTGACACAACATTTATACTCTCTTAATCTGTTAGGATTTCTCTAGTATTCTATGATGTATTGAAAATAAACATTCTGCTGAGATAACCTCAACGGGCTACAGAGGTCACCCTCTGTAGAAGATAGTAGGGCTGTCAATTTTAGAATATTTCTATTTATATGTGTTATTTAACATCCTCATTAGTTACTAGATGACTCCTAAATACTGCATCCTCATATTTCTTTTGAAAATAGGAGACATGAATGTTTATTGAGCAGTTCTCCTTTCTCTACATCATTATTAACAACCTTATCACCACTATTGTGAAGTAATAAACCCAGAACACTGCCAGGATTTCTTTTGTATAAAAAAAATTATAATTGCATCTTGTTTTCCTCAACTGTTATGAGTGGACTTATCCCGAGAATTTTAGCTTTTCTTTTCAACTTCCTCTACTTCTAAAGTCATGCCACTTTCTGATGTTTATATACTGTTTTTTCACATTTAATATCTGATTTCATTTTATAACTTCCACAGAAGGTACTTTTTTGCCCCTGATTAACAAATCAGCTTACCAACTTCTTGAAAAATGCTACTTGTCTCTTGAATTTTTCATCTAGACATTCTAAAATTTTTCTCTTCCCACATCCCTATGCTAATTTTCCTGGCTCTCTGGGACCTATGACCATCATCTGTTGACTCACTCAAAAAACAGGTTTGGACCATCTGATACACTGTGCAATCGTACAATAATGACATTAAATCTATATGGCAGAAAAAGAAAATATCGAAGAATATGTCCAAGAAGAGGAATTTCATAATTGTTATAATAAAATATTGCTTTAAGAATGCAAATTTTTGGATTTACACTCATCAGTTAAATATTCTTTAAAATCAGCAAGCCCTGACTGCAACTATGGTCTCTCATAATCTCAGGGCTTTATGGCTTTTCATAGGCAACAGTGGCGCTCGCATCTTCAGCAAACTTATTTGTAGGATCTGGCTTTCTTTGACTTAGATATACAATTAGCCTGTTGGAAACCTGAATGACAAAGACTTGGGAAAAGTGCGTGTAAATGAGTTAGAAGCCAGGAATTATTAACTAAAAGTTTTCAGTAGATAACATTAAGTAGAAAATACAGCTGAGAAAACTGTCAGGTTTTTGGGCAGTTCATGCGAAGAATGAAAGACAAGATTTCTTCTGACAAATTATCTCTTGTGACTGTTTTTCCAGTTTTACTTGTAACTGGCAACAGAAAAAATTGGTTCCTTTAATATTATCTCAGGTTGTGACAATGGTTCTGTTAGATACGTTGAAATAATTTCATGGCTTATTATTTCTACTAGTGTAATAATCTCCCATCCTAATGATCTTTCCATTTGAGAATTATTGCATTTTGAAGAAGTTGCAAAATCTGACATATCTCACCTTGAGAAGAAGAGCTGAAAAACAAAACAGTCTGCGGAGGCTGGAGAAGACTAAAGGGAGACACGAAAACAAGCTTCGTATCGGGGGAAGGATTGACATCTTCTCCATGTTTACACCAATAGCACGTGGAATAATGAGCTTAAACTGAAGGGAGGATTTGGGTAAGACAGAAGGAAAATTTTTCTCAGTGTAAGACCAGTTAGCCATGGGAGGAGCATATGGAGCTTTTGAAACCTTGATAACTGGAGGCTCTTCGAACCCATTCTACAACAAAAGCTATCAGCAGTGGTGAGGCGTGGAATTGCGGACAAATTAGGTGACCCCTGAAGATGAACCCAAAGTCCCTTTCAGACCAATTTTCTGTGATTTCATGTTGCACCTTGAAAAGGTTGTTTTTCTAGACCAAAAGCTCTGGGAAACCAAACAGGGAAAATTATTTGAAGGCAGGGACATTTATTGCCAGCTACAAAAAATGACATGTCATAAAAAGTTAGTGAATATATTAAATATGCCATTATATTTATTATAACAATTAAAATAGCAAAAGCTTAATAACTAATGAACCTGGAGAGAACTTTGCTTCAAATAAATTTGGTGATAAAGAATTATTTTTGACAACAGCATTTATCATGGGATACCTAGTACTGTTGTAGCTATTTGTTGTACTTAATAAACAATGATAAATATATCTTCTTGCAGGAGAGTAGCTTAAATGCGTGTTGTGGAATCTTTTTGAGAAATTGTAGCCAGGACTAATTAAATGATTCTAATTAAAATTGTGTAGATAGGAAGGAAATTAATGGCTTCATTTGTACTATTTGTTTATTTCATTGTCAAGTGTACTGGATATAATTGCAGAGCAAAGAAGAAATAATCAAAATTATTTTTTACTCTGTTGATTCCCTGTTCCATCAATTTATTGCAGAGGCTTCATTTTCTCTATCTTTAGAGAGAAACAATGCTGGCAAAATGTAAAACCTCAACAAAGTTATTTTCTTGTTTGGAGCTGTTAGATGGAGAATACATTTATTGAACAAAATAAAGGTTAAACTTCAATTAAGCATTCTAAATATATTTAGTGAGCTATTGAAAAGCCATAATGTCTCAGCCCACATGGTTCACCGAAAGCTATGAACAAAATAAATTATAATAGAAGCAGAAGGATTACTCAGATGGTATGCCTCTAACATATGACTTACAAGGGAATATAGTGTTACTCCTACCATCTATTATGTACAGTTTTTATCAGATAAAGTAAAAAAAAAAATCTTTATTAGTACTTCTCTTTTTCTAATCTGCGAACAGACTCTTATGTATAAAAGCAGAAGAATACCTGATTTTTTTCCAGGGTAAGGTTTACATTTCGCTTGTTCAGTTGGGACTCCTCAGATCCAGGGGACAATGAATCAGATTATACATAGTCTCCAGTCACACTAACTGCTTCACATGTTTTGTGTGCCTGGAAAAATTTCAGCTGAGACACATGCAGGTAAGCTGTGGTTCTCCAAGAAGCTTGGAGCAGTCTCGCTTCTCCTTACGCCTTCCCTCCCCTCCGCACAAGTAACACGGTGAGAGCTGTGGCCACCCAGGAGCCCCGCGGGAGCACCCTGCGCTCCTCTGCGTCGGTCTCCACAGGTTTCCTCTTAGGAGACCCAGCACTGCTCAGGAAATTGTTAATTCATTTTAATGAATTTAAAGAGAGGCAGAATTTTTGAGGATTTTATTTCAACTAAAAGACATGGAAAGGAAAGACTCTGAAATTCATGAGCTTAAAATATGTTTATGTTTGGCTGGAATGTGCTCATGAAATTTGTTTCTTTGACATGTCAACATTTTCTACAGAAAGCAGATGTTCTTTGTGGAAATTTCTGATTAATCAAAAATACAGTTTCCTTTTTAAAATTAGTTTCAGTTGAACAATTTTGACAACTGAACCATAGCTAAATCCTTTATGCTGAAAATAAAATCTGTCTTTATGTTTTTGTCTGAATGTGCTTCCGCAATGCCATACACAAACTAACTTTTATAGCCTTGATAAGTGGAAATACGTGGGAAATGAGAGTGTATTTGAAAATTCTTCCATTAGAGACATTTGTTAGAGCTAGCTAGACTAATGGCTTATTTTCTGCCTAAATCAGAAAGATTAATCTATAGCTTTAAAATCAGAACAAAAAGAGCTCTACTGAAATGTAAGGTCTTGAGTAAAACAATTTTCTTCAAGGGTAGGAGACTAATCATCCTTCTCAGTGCTTTTTCTTTCCCTCCACTTTTCTGCAACTCATAAATGCCAGCGCTCAGTCCTGATGGTGTGGCAATGTGGTTATCTTCACAAGGTTTCAATCTGTTCCTGGGGGCTGGGATAGCCACCTCGGGCTCGAGAGCTGTTCAGAGAGAAGCAAAATGAAAGAGTGAAATACTTCCTAAGGTAATAGCTGCAACCCTCAGTCAGGTGTCGTGGGCTTGCTATGATGAGGTACGAGGTCATTTAATAAATGTAGCTATGGCCTGTGATCATGCCCTGCATGTATAGAATAGAATAGAATAGAATAGAATAGAATAGAATCATTAAGGTTGGAAAAGACCTCTAAGATCATCAAGTCCAACCATCAACCCAACACCACCATGCCCACTAAACTAAA
>NW_009230011.1:42759-43109 GCF_000690835.1 Fulmarus glacialis
CCATTTCCTCTCGTCCTATTGCTAGTTACTTGGGAGAAGGGACCATCTAATCATCTGGCAGTGCTGTTATAGTAGTTTATACTGGACATCCCAGAGCCTGTCCCTGCTACGTGCAGTAGGTTGGGTCCTATGTGTGGCCCACAAGGCTGCAACTGGAGAGCAAAACATCTGGAGGTGAGAACCTGATGTCTACCCTGCATACGCTTTAGACCTTTGTCTTTGTACCTACTCTGCTTTGGCCCCATGCTCCTTTGTGGCTGGAGTCACGAGCTGTGCTCCTGGTGTGCATTGTCCCATCTGGCACTGCCCAGACGGATCCTTCTTGCACGCACAACGATGCCCAGTGCGAG
>NW_009230011.1:43135-44964 GCF_000690835.1 Fulmarus glacialis
ACATTCCTGACCCCAGCTGAAATGGTAATGTAGACATACACAAAGTCCTGCATAATCTCCACTTGCCTCCAGCTGCAGCGTTGGTAAGCTGACTATTTAACCATTAGCGTCATGTTGTATTGGTGCGATCACTGTGCTATCAGTAGCTATAATGCTCTAAGGATATAAGTAGAGCAAATTCAGCAAAGACAATATTTTTTATTAGATCAGCTGATATAGCTGAAAGAAAATCAGAAAAGATCTTTATTCCTCATGGGAGAGTCTTTTTGGATGTGAAATAGTGGTCTTCAGTTTCCCATCAGGATATTCAATATGCTTCCATAAGTTAGAGGTCCTGGATCTAGGTGGGTTGGCAAAAATATCTAAAAATTAGATAAAATGTGTAACAGATGACTGTGGAGGTGTGGAATAGCTCCTTCATAAAGTCAGAATTACCTTCTCTCTCCCTATGATGTGATGCTTATGTGCTAGTACCTCCCATGTGCTGTGCAGGAAACCACCAGGTGCAAAGTGAGCCACGCACTTTCTTTTGAGTAATTTGTCAAGGTGCCAATAAAAAAAAAAAACCCTCTGAAAGTCTCAAGAGAAAAGCCATGGTTTTGTGTTACTAACTCCTGATCACATGGGAAGAAAGGTGAACCTGAGTTATCAAACCGAGTGATGTTCTCCTATTAATGAAAATTATTGTGCAAAATAGATTTCTACTGGCAAAAGAGTGTAAGTCAATACTGTACACAGCCAAGGGCTGTTTTCTACAAGCTGTGAGGAATCATTGCTCAATAACAATGAGAAGATCTTACTCCTTGCTTGTTGGGAGTAGCTGTGATGAGCTGCAGTACTAGGAGTACACAAGTGTGGTAAAGAGTCTTGAGAAGTAGAAGAGTCTAGAGAAGTAGTACAAAAAATCACTACAGGCACTTCCTAGTTTGGCTGAAGAATCTGCAACAACCAATTTGCTTTATAAAATTTTGCCCTTTTAATTGTTTGAAAACTGTCCAAAAATAAAGTGGAATTTTCTTTTTTAATTTTTTTTTGGCTTGGTTTATTAATCCACTTGCTACTCCCGGTTCTTCAATGAATATTTCATACAAGCCAGCTTCAGACTGCGCATCGTTTGTAACTACCCACTGTGAGTACTCATCATTCGATACTGAAAGTGGTTGGTTTGACACCTGGGTCAAATGGAGGCCTTAAAGAAGCCACAGACCACCCTTTTCTTGATGCCAGTCATGAAAAACATCCTCAGTTCTGAGTTGTGGCTATAGGGGTCCAGCAGATGCTGTTAGGCTAGTTTGGCTAAGAATACCCTGTGCTTTATATGAACCCAAAGACAGCTATTTCAGAGCAAAGAAAGGACCCCATTTTCTATAGATAGATCTGCATGAGGACATCCTATACGAGAAAAAATCCCTGGTGTTTAGGAAACAAGTTCTAATGACACAGAACTGAAGGGCCAATACACCTCGCTGTGGGATCACCTTTCTTTGACCTGACCGGGAGAAAAAAATATTCATTGGTGCGCCGGCTTATTTTGAGAAGGGAACAAAGGTGATTCAAAAACTGGATTTCCTTAAGAGCCAATGTTACTTTTCTTCTTTAAAAGCATCAGAGGTAACATTACTGGCTGCATGGCTGTAAAAAGAACAGCAGGGATCAGATAAAAGGAGGACACTTGCTTTGAATTGTCTCTTCCTCCCCCCCTCCTCCCCCCTTATTTCATAGCAATATTGCCCAGCAGAGTGCTTTTTTCTTTATATGACTTTTTTCTCTGACACTGGATGAGAGAAAATAGTATATTATAAGTAATAATAATAATAATAATAATAATA
>NW_009230011.1:45024-77694 GCF_000690835.1 Fulmarus glacialis
TATTGAGCAAGAAAAAATGGAAGGAAGGCAAAATTTGCAGAATTAGCAAGCTTGCTGTTACGACTCAAGTGCAGGTTTGTGTGCCGTTTACCGCATCTCTGGTTATGTGCCTCTGTGGGGAAGGGGCAGTGGAATAACTAGGGGATACCGCTGTGTAGAAAAGTGGGAAGCTGCCTGAGTATTAAATAAGAGGAAAATCAATGTAGTCCAAAGGTTGCCTCCAAGGAAACAAAACAACATTTATAAATACTTCTGTCTTGCTTCTTTTTGCCTGCAAACACGGCTAGTTTTGCTAAATCCTCTACTGTGAGACAGTGGATTTAGCCCATGCAAGCTGCTGTCCCCAGAACCCCTCACTGCTCATTGCCACCCTGGCCAGAAGTCATTGCCTCTTCATGTCCCAGCTGAAATACTTGTATGAGCTCTCCAAAACCTATTTTGATGAAGCTGAGCTGACTTAGCTGAAACAGGAGGTAGGAAATGGGTTATTGGACCCCGGCACTGGTGGATCAGAGGGAGAAGGTGGGGTGGTGGGACAAGGAAGGGGCCGGGTGAGCGGCTGTGGAGGACAACCCACAAGCCATGCACAGTATGTCTTCAGCCATCCCACCCCACGCAGGACTTAACGAGAGGATGAATGGGCTCCAGTTTATCAGGGGTAACGGGGTCTCCACATGCCACTCAGTGATGGTACCTATCATCCCGATTCCCTTTAGATACCTAATCTCCAGCGCTGGGGCTGACTGGAGGTTGTGAATTTATTTTAGGCTTCCAGGTTGCGAGGTCTGGGCCACAGGGGTGGCTGCAGGGACCATCCACTTGCTAAAGTATGCGGTCACGGCTTTGTGTGAGTGCTTTCCTGCAGATTTGCCAGGTGCGAATGAAATGTGATGGAAAGAAAGTAACCCAGAATCAATTTATTTATATGATTTTATTTTATTTGACGAGAGAACTGTCTAAATACAGATTGAAGGACTCTGAAATCTTTCTTCACGGCTTGGCCTCAGAGCGAATTTACATTTTATTACACAGATCCTATTTTTTTCCTCCGTGTTGACGACCATGGAGAGTGAAAGTCAGAGAATAAAGAGATACTGACAAAACAAATACAGGGATTATTAAAGCAGCCTCAATGCCACAGTTCAAAATGGGCCTCTGTTCACATGCAGTTCACACGTTACACAAGTTTTCATAAGCTTTTTAATACAGATGACATATCACCTAATTACATAATTACATGATGCTTTGTAATGGCTCAGTGATTTGGGGGAGATAAAAACTTCTCTGGCAAGCTCCGCGTGGTCATAAGCTCTAAAACTCCAGAGGGGATTGCCCGGTTCTATACATGTTTTTGTCAGTTTTTAATTTGATGTTTCCCCAAAATCATTAGAGTGTAATGGGCTATAAAGTAGGAAATACTTTTTTTTTTTTTTTCCAAATGCAGCCATCTAAAATAGGCGGCCAAAATAAAAGTTAGTTAAATTTCGTATAAAAGGTCAACTTAATCTTTTTCTCTGGATAAATAGTTCTGGATAGTGAAAGCGTTAGGCCAGAATAGAAAAAATACACTAAATGGAACAAAGTCCATTAGAAGCAGAAATTACAGGGTAATGTTACAATACAATTCAGCATTTAATCATTTCAGCTAAGGATAAGCGCAACTTAGAATGAGTTAGTTTTGTAAAGATCATGTCATACCTTGTGGCCTTTTTGCTAAACTATTAACTTGTGTAAATAACTGCTACAGGGACAGGGACATTAGTTGTGAAAGCCCACAAGTGCTAGCAGAAGCAAAATCTGTATAATTCAAGTGTGGCCAAATCTCTTCTGTAACTTTTAATGGTATAATAACATTGCTTTTTCTATGCCACGCTGGCACGTTGCACACCTCTGCAAACAGCTGCAGCTCTAAAGATACCTGAAGATAAGCTTCCTATACCCCATGTAATTAACCTATACCCTGAGTAATTAACTCTTAAATGGCACAATGCCTTGAAACCAATACATTTGAACAAATGCATATTTGTGTTGCATGAGCCTACAAACACGAACCCGTTCTCTTCTTAACATGAGAGCGGATGGAAACAGGGTGATGAGCATCTCAAAAAATCAAGGTCCTTGTTCTTCGTAACGAGGCAGTTGACCGGAGCTCCCGGTCACCCCGGGGTGGGCTGCAGCCAGCATTGCCCATGGTGTGCCCATCGCGCTTCTTGCAGTCCTGTGCAAGCAGTGAGATAAATAGGTAGGTAGATGCTGAACTATCTATGTGGAAGACAGCTGTTGTCTGCTTTATCTGATAGGTTAATTAGCACTGAAATTAGTGGGTTAGTTTGGGGTGGGAGAAGAGGAGGGTTCTGATTAATAGATTAAGAATATTGAGTTAGATTAATAATATTGAGTTATATACTTTGTTAGAGACTTGCCTCCATGAAACGCTGAAATGACCCATTAAATCATGCCTGATCCTAAATGATTGAAGGTCCCACATCCTTTTGAGAGAAGCCAAAAGCAACCTGGCTGCCAGCCTGACAGGCACCGTGCGAAGTCCTCGGCCCCTTCTGTCCCCTCCGCGTTGAAGCTTGAAGCCATTTACCGTGCAGGACCTCACGCTGAGTTTCAGGAGTCAGCTTCCTCGCTGCTGTTACGTGTTTACCACATAAACAGAGGTCTGGTAGAGTTTGTATGGGATGTTTAACTGAAAATGGAAAAAAAATTGATGTGCTATTGGGAAATACATTTTCATATATATCAGTTATTCAGCCATTTCTTCCCTTAGGCTTATTCCTTCACCTTGTCCTGGAATATGCCACCAGGACAGTGAAAGGACTGGCTTCTCAGCAGATACTGAAACTGCTGTTTTCATGGCAAATCAGGGAAAACCTGTTCAGTGAAGCAGACACAAGCTCATTAGTCTATGACAGCTTAATTTGCTGATGGACGTGCTGCAGAGCCTTCACTAAACTGCACCCGTGCTTTACCTAGCTCGGCAAGACAGAACTTGGAGCAAGTGGCTGGACTGTACAATACCCTGAGCATGTGAACTGTTAACATCAGAGAGACCGTAACATCCAGGACACACTTAACCTTGCCTCTGAGCACTGACAGACGGGGCCTCTAAGATAATAAACGTGAGATATTGGGAGGAGATAGATAATACCTTGTAACCCAGATGCATTTCTGCATGTATCTACTAAACACAAGCTGCAGTGAGTAGGCAGCAGCTAAGATTATTTCTCCAGTTCCTGATATTAAAGTATTTCTGGGTTGATTAAACAGGCAGGTCTGCGAAGGTGTCTGTTAAATTGAGTTACCTTTTGTACAGCTGCATCATCTTGATGTCTTCTCAAGAAAGCTGAATTTTACTGACAAGTGCATGTCACACTTCCATATCTCACACTGATTCTCCATTAATCTGCATTTCCTTTAGCACTTTAAAGGGAAGTTACGCAGAGCTACATGGTGTCCTGATTAACACCTGAGTGCAGAAACGTTTTTGTCGTGCTTGATTATTAATAGAACAAGTGTAGTTAATTGCATTGGTCGAATCATCCCTGTCACTGATTAATGACTAAGTGCACTCCTTGTATTTTCAAGTTATTCTTCTAGACTGAAAAAGAAAAGCACAGAGATTCATGTACTATCTGAAAGGATTTTTTATGATAAAGACAACTGGTTGTAGAGAGAACATTTGATATCTTATTATAGAGTGTAAACATATACCATCTAAAATTAAACAATTTTAGTCTTGGCTTTTGTTGCAGTCGTAGCAATGTGTGACTGATGCAACTCAGTGTGATACAAAGTGCTTTCTGAAAGATTTAATACAGTGCTTCTCTTATGACTGAATTTAATCAAAGTACATTTAAAACAACGCTGTGCCAGTCATGAAAATAACTGTAAAATGTAGGAATGGAAGTATTCTATATGATGAATTTATGCTACAGCAGCCTCCTTATGCAGCCTCCCTCCTCAACAGTTCAGTATATGTTAATACCATCACATCTTTTTGAATTTTAAATCTAGGGAAAAAAGGTGGGCAAGTTCTACACAGTACTGCTGTTATTTTGAATTTTCTTCATTCGCATTTTCAACAATTGCCCTCATTATTCAATGGTCTTTATACAGCCCTTACAGAGTTAAGTACTTGTATTTTTAGAGGTGCAAAGAAATCAAAATAGCAATAGCAAAAACCTGAGTAAAGAGCATATAAGCCTGCGATAAAGGGCACCAAGTCTACGGAAGAAACACTGCCAAGTAACGTGATACGTGATGGGAAATACACTGAATGAAGGAAAATGCAGGCCAAAGCTAGCACAATTGCATCGAAGCCACAGAAACGACCAAAAAGGAAAGGTGCCATTGACACCGCGTACAAGATCCGCATAATTCAAGAGTCAATGTGTGTTGAGAGAAGAAAATACAACCTCAGTGGTATGGTATGGTATCTTGCTAAATTTGATGAAAACATTTCACCAGATGGACAATGAACCACTGCCATTCAGCAGCAAGATCTACTTTTTCAATAATTACTTATAAGTCTGCCAAGGAGTCATCGTTTGAAATGCTTTAGCATTTACCTCGCTTCATCCATTTCAAATGATAGCCTTGCACAGCAATTATCACCGCATCACTATATACCTTGGCTGCTGGGTAATGGCTGGGGTAATCATTTCATCGATCAGGTGGCTACTGTCCGTGGTCTCCACGTATGCCAGCCTCTTCCAAGAATGCTCCATAGCCTTTTAGAAGCGAGCTCCACCGGGAATGTACCTAATTTTCCACTGCTGAGGAACTGCTCAGCCAGCGATGGACCCTTATAGCTTCTATTCCTTTGGGAATCCAGCATGACTTTTGGCACAGCTCTCAGCAAGAGGGTGGCAAAGAAGGTCCTACACTTAGGGCATGTAGTGTCACTCGCCTCCCTGACGTGGGACATGGGTTAGCAGAGATTTTCTCCTGTTTTACACTAGCAGCAAATCATATTATTTTTCTCCCTTTTATACATTACGTTGCCTGGTGAGTGGGGAGGATAAATCTGTTTTTCTGGTCAGCTCCTGGCTACCTCTATGCACATGCTTTAAGTGAGAAACTCAGATCCAGCGGCTGTTAAAGTTCGTAAACCAAACCAGCTATCAGGTCCTTTGAGTGGTCCCAAATACGAACGCACAGGAGCATCAGTGCGCAGAAATCGCTATTTTTCAGACTGAAATCTAAGCCTCCCCTTTCTACCCAGAGGGATGCCCTTTGTGCATTCCTATGATACCTTGATGATTTTGGTGCCTCAGCAGCGTGTGGTATTATGGGAGCCACGTGACAGCAAAGAAACTCAAAATAAATGTCAAAAGCTCAGCAAAGAGTGACTCAGAGCAAGAGAGTTGGAGGAAGTGGGTGGAGAATTACCAAGTTTCCACACATTTATCAGGCTTAGTCATAATCTAGCTGCTGAGAAGGTAAGCCATGACAAAAAGTGGAAAAAAAAGGTAAGCATGTGAAGTGCCACTTCAGGTGCCTCAGCAAATTGAGAAAAATCAGAGCTGGTGGCACCTCTGAAGTGCAGGTGCAGACAGCAGCAGAACAGGGGTTTCTGAATGTCTCTGTTAGATTAAGAAGGTTAATCTCATCATGGATCTGCCCCGGGCTAAATGAAGGGAAGAAAGCTTCACCCACTTCAGACTTCACCTGAAGCCAGGGAGCAACCGATGGTTTGGCTTGGTATGACGCAAGGCAATGTTTCATTTTTGGTTTCAGCAGCAGCAAACTAATGAATCCTGGCATCCACAAATGTCTCAGTGGAAAATTTAATTCTTACAGAAATTGCATTTTACATTGAAGAAAATATCTGTTCAGCCAGAAAAAGAAAACTTTTGTGACAAATTTCTCAGCGTATGTGTTGGTCTGCGTTACTTTTTTTATATGCCTTGATAATATTTTCACTGGAAAAGAAATTATTCAGTTGCTGAATGTTTTTGGTCGTTGGTTGTAGAAAGAATTTGCCGTGGAGATCCAAGGCAGATTTGTTTACATTTTCATTTATACAGCCCTATAGCTACAGCTTAGGCCTTCCTGCATAATTTCAGTAATTCATCCCATTTTCATGTAACCGATGACAGAATACGTTATAAAATGCAAAGTTTTTTTTAAAAAATCTAAGAGCCATCAAGATGCCACAAAAAGACAGCAAGCTACATTTTGTCTTTTATTGGCCATCTGCCATTCCTGGGATGGTAGTCATTAACGATCTGTCAAACAATTAACACAGCTAATAAATAGTCACAAAGTAACCTAATTTGCCAACCACTAGTAGCCACCAGTTGGAAATTAATGTACTGTAGCTATTCGGTACCACACCTGACACCCAACCAGATGGAAAGGAAACATGATATAAGAGACGATGATTAATGAGGAAAATGACATGCAGCTTTAACAAGTATTTAGACACGGAAACCCCCTTTTTGCCAGGTACAGGGATGTGACTAGTACGGGCGACACATTGCCTTACAAAGGAAATAACACTGCAAGAACTGCTGAGATGCCACATAAACCCACTGCTCTCCATATGCCTCTCCTATCCACGGTGAAGTCTGGAAATGTTCTGGCTTTTCTGCTGACACTGAAATTTCCAATTTCATCCTTTCAGCAAAGAGAAGAAGGGTGCAGAATACTAATGAAGAGTGTGGAGTCTGTGATCAGGGCTTCTCAAATCCTGCAGAATTCTCCTCTGATTGCTTTTGAGGTCTGAAGGGGCCGTTTTGGTAACCTTTGTGAGAAGCACAAGT
Source organism: Fulmarus glacialis (assembly GCF_000690835.1). Lineage (NCBI taxonomy): Eukaryota > Metazoa > Chordata > Aves > Procellariiformes > Procellariidae > Fulmarus > Fulmarus glacialis. Next base: position 51,801 of record NW_009230011.1, read on the forward strand.
TGCAGAACTGCACCCAGTAATTCTTTCATCAAGCCAATAACTTCTATTTGAGCTACAGCATGACGTGATGATTTGGAAATCAGTCCATGTATCACTTACAAATTCCAGATTGATTTTTGAAATCTGTGCTACAATGACCTGAATCTCTACATGTTCAACCTGACGCTGCACGTTGGAGTCCAGCTGGGGAATGGCACACACATGCCTATCTGTGAATGAGTCAGTTGTTAGAGACATTGTGTGGAATAGACTTAATTTAGGGAGAACAAAAGAATAACAGAATAGTCAATATTGCCACTTTTCTCTAAGCTCTCTGCAGGGTTCTGAGAGCTGAGAGAGTGTAATTTTGCCATATCCATGCAAAGAGATCGGGGATTAGTGTCATGCCTGCAAAATTCAGAAGAGATGCTCATCAAGAAAGGGAAGCTTAAGCAGAAAAGAAAAACAGTGGGTTCTGGTTTTATAAAGAAGACGTCTTCTTTAACGTTGGGATCAGACAAAACAGAAATTTTATGTAACATTACACTGCGAAAAGGAGTTTTTGTCTCTTTTCTGTTTATGAACCATTTATGCTTCTCTTCAATTATCCAAATAGATTAGTGAACGCAGTCAAAAAAATCAGTCTCCATGAAACGCTTCTTCATTTCTGACTCCTTCTTCCTGCAACCGCACACAGACAGCTGCGTCTTAGGGCTGAAAAGATTCAATGCTTTTGAAATTCATGGAAATTGCTGAGAAATTCATGGGATCTGCTCCCTCCTGTGGAGCAGCTGCTGAGCAGAAGCAGTTCACCCACCGTCCGGGATCGCAGCCGTGGCTGCAGCCACCACCCAGGGACCAGGGGCCATTTTTGTCATCATCTCTGCGCGATGGCCAAGGGACTGTACTGCCATAGGTGGGTACGAAGCTCCATTGCTGTTCTGGGAAGGGCCATCACGTCCAGGCGGAGAGCTCGTCGCAGCAGCAGCAGCACCCAGCAGCAGGCAGGTGGTGGAGAAAGGAAAGAAGAAAATGCCAGTCACTACGTTGCAACAAAATCGTTAATTCCACTGCAAGAATTATGCAAAATCTTTGCTTTTGCCAAGCCCGGATGGGAACAGATGAGGCAGTTCACATCAGAGGGCTCCTGTGGTCAGAGCAGCGCGGGGCTGTGTATGCCTTGTACTGAGTTTTAAAGTTGGTTTGGCCTTGTGAAAGGCTGGACATAAATTGCTGTAAAATGAAAATATCAGATTCCACAGCACAGTTTCGTGGCATTGTTCTAGTCCTGTGGAAGTCACATGGCTGAAACCTCCGGGACAGGCGAATTGCAGCGTGTCCAAGGGCACGGTCACACACATCCCCGGTGGCAGTGATCCCTTGTCCTCCCGTATCGTCCTGCACTGTCTCTGGTTGTGTTCATGAGAATATATGGTGGTTCAGGGAGCGAATTAAAGATACTCTGATTAAGAAAAAAAAAAAATCACAAATCCAGAGGGTTTCCAGAGCTCACACACATTCCCTTAATGAAGTGGTTGCCCAGTACCAGAACAGGCAGTGGAAAATGAAGAGGGACTGATCTTGCCGTGGGAGATGCTGTAGCACAGCATCCTCCACTCGTTCAGTTCCAGTCCATTCCTGAACGCCCAGTGCACCCACACTGCTCAGCGGTGCCGGGACTGCCGCATCTGCTTGCAGTGACCTAGTGCAGGTACTGGCCATTGCGGCACAGGACTCACTCGTTCGTCTCCTCCCCACCCGCAGCTCCTGCTGCTGCACTGCTCCGTCAGCCTCCCTACAAATACCATCTCCTGCAGACATTTCACTTCATCTCTCACGTCAGTGAACATCCTCAGAGGAAACTGTCCTGTACTTGTGCTTTTATTATTTTGTTTCTGTGCCTAGGGGAACTGGGCACCTGCTACTTGCTGAGCAGTCTGGCAGGGAAAGCCGCAGCGAGTAGTTCAGCTAATAAGGAGCCACAAAATACAGATGTGCAAAAGGCCACCTTCTACCTCAACAGTCCATCATATCTTATCCCGATTCAGACTGTACATGATACCAGATGAGACTGGTTTGTGAGTGTAAATATGTTTCAGGGAGGCTAATAAATGCTACTGAATTGGCATTTATTGAAGTTGTCTAATCTCATTAAATATGTCATTATTAGTGTTAACCTAGACTTCATAGGTGCTGCTAAGCCTCATCTAAATAGGATTTCTCCACCCTAATGTTCTCAGTCCAGCACGATGCATGAGCAGCAGATCCTGCTTTGGCAGGTTCAAGTGTAAACTGGACAAGTTGCAAGGAAATACAAAGGAAAAACAAAGGTATTGTGAGTTGAAGCAAAGTACTGTGGTTTTTAATTTGTTTTTCAATTATTCTTTCCTTTTTTCCTCCCCTTTCTCTTTCGTCCCTGAGCAGCCATTAATCAGCACCTCTGAGCATTCATTTCCTCCATTCCAGAAACCCTATGGAAAAGAAGTAGTATATAGGGAAAAAAAAAATAAAAAATAATATATATGATATTGGCATACCCTTGCCCAGCAGCATAATTTGTAATGTATTCCTGCTCTTGTCAATCAAAAAATGTAAATTCAGAAAGATAAGCAAGAGGCAGAATGGTTGAGAACTTAATAAAAATATCTTCTCAAAAGCAACGAAGAGACCATCGTGTCTATGTCCCACAATCTAGCAAAATAGTCTAGACAGAGTTAAAAGAAAGCAAAGCAATTTTATATGCAGGCTATCATGGTGTGGGTGGCTTGGTGAAAGAAGAAATGGTGGCAAACGCATATGCATGTAGACACACACACACAAGTGATTTTATAGTGGGAACTTTGACAGACCTCTGGGACAGGCTGTGAAAGCAGATGCAGGATTGAAAAAAATCTTGGGTGTTGGCTGGGGAGCATTTCAATTATTTTGACACTTATGAAATGAAATGGAATGATTTCAGAGAAGATGTTTTTCCTGGGAAAAGTCGAGAGCTGTCTCAGTGTCAGACAAATGCCAGAAATGGGCCTTTTTTCAATGCTGAAAGGAACCAAGGCTCAGTTTCTGGACAATCTGAATGAAGTGGTGGGTTACTTCTTGTATCAGCCATGATGTTTTGGGGTGAGATGGACCAAAAAATCAGGTGAATGGGGAGATTTCCATGATTTGAAAGTGAATATCTCTTAAAGCACCTTTTCTCCCCACTTCTGAAAGATATACGTTATTCTACTTGTTTGCCAGAGCTGTAACTAAAGAAACAGTTTCTCCTTGGGATTTTTAAAACGAAATTATATAAAACCACAAGCAGAGTCCAGCGGTGTATTGCATCTGCTATCCTGAACGAAGAACGTGGACAATCTCCAATGTCTCTGCAAAGCAGAGAACAGTCAATGCAGTAAGATACTTCTCGTAAGGGTGTGTGAAGCTGCCATTGAAGCTTAGGTTCTGGCTAGGAGCTTCCGTAAAAATTAATAACCTAAAAGTTAAAACTCAAACATTAAGTAAGAACAAAATGTAGGTGGTCAAATGTACGAATTCACTAAAGAAATAACTCCCTGAGGACTGGGAAGTAGCTAGCTGACCCCATTATTTAAGAAAAGTCCTAGGTGCATGCTAAAAAAAAAAAAAAAGGATCATAAAACTTAGCATCATTTTATAGAGAAAGTCACCAAAAGTTTTTTGAAGATCAAATAGAAAAAAAAAGCAGAGGAAAGTCTACAGAATTAAACACAGTCAACATGATTTCAGAAAAGAAAGGTCAGGCTTCAGTAAGTTTTGCAAATTCTTCAAAAGCATGAATTGCCCTGGGGGTTGCAAGGACCAAATGTTCAGGTTTTCGTAAAGACATTACCAAAGGCTTATCCTGGGAGTATGTGTCTAAAGTGTGAAACCATGGAGTCAGAAAAATTTTAAGCAGATGCCATTTTACAGTGCTTTCCTCTAAACTGGGGGAAGAAGCAGTTACTGCCTTCAGCAGAATGACAAATGGCAAGAGACATGGAAGTAGGAAGCTGAACTCTCCAAAATCGAAACAAATGTAGTAGCAAACAAATATCTTAGTCGTACGTGTGTTCTTCTAGACTTTAAAAAATCAGTGAATTCTGGTTTTAATTGCATTTGACAGGCTATTTGGCATAAATTTTGAATAACTATGGGCTCCTATGGGCCCAGATCAAATGAGCGCAGTGATCAATATTTAGCATATATGAACTCAGAGCTGGATGGAAAGAACTGTGACTTAATTATGGTTTTTTATTTGTACTGGATTGTGGCAAAACCAAATTCTGATTAAATAATGGCCTGAAACAAAATTGAATCATGTCAAGCACATGGTCATGTTTAATATTACGTTTTCTTTATTCACCTGGTCATTTCAAATTTCAAAAAGAAAGGTAATTTGAAATTAAAAAATGAAATATTTTACTTAGATCGTGGAGTGGGATATTTCAACAACTTCAAACCCGTTTTTTCCAGAACAGGGAGATTTTTCCGTGTCTTTTTGTACCCTATAGAGATTTTTGATGAATTGGCACTTCTATTTAAAAAAAAGTGTTGGCGACTTCTCAATCTGTTCAATACAAAAAATCACGAAAGCCTCACGATACGGCTGGCAGTCATGGCATCCATTATTAGATCCCAGCCTTTGGCAGAGATTTCTAGACATATGTAAAAATACTTAGTTGAGAGGAGAACGTTTGATCAACTGCAGAAAGAATAAACACAACAGAAACCAGAACAGTGAATACTGGGCTCCAGGATGAAAACAGGTCCCTCACCAAGCAAGAGGCAGAAATTCAGGGAGGGATGATGTCCGTCATTTTGTCTGGCATGCGGGTGAGCTGCTGGGGGGTTTAACTGCCCGATCCACGGAGACCCATGGGATAAGGGCCCACGAACCAACACAGAGGTGACTCAGCTGGTCCTTAAACTTCTAGTTGCTACATGCTCTTACTTGCAGGGCCACTATGCATTTGTTAAAGGTTTTGCAAAAGTCATGATGTTTCTCATGCCATCAGCCATGAACGCAGTGGGCAGTGGGTGGCAGGCAGGAAAGGTAAGGATTTCCAGAGGAAGATGGTCTTCCACCCGCTAGATCACCACCCAATGGAAGTCAACAGAATGTAAGGAATAGAAACATGCCTTCTGAATGCTAAATAGTGTTTTTAAATGCTGAAATTCACAGATGGAGACACTAAGAGAGAAAATTTCAGATAATGGTGTGCTCCTTGAACAAGGACTAAAGAATATTTATAATACAACAGACCACTGAAAAAAGCAAAAACTCGTCTGTATCTAAAAGAGACTCTTATTTATGTTTCAAATATTTCCAGTACTAATATTTTTCGTGGTATAAAGAACTGCAGAAATTATTTTGAGAATCATTTTCAAGGCACCCGCAGTTTGGGAAGCATTAGTTCAAAAGATCCCAGTGGGTGACCTTTTACCCTGGCTTTTTCTTAAGAGAAATAAAATAAAGTAAAGCTTGCAAAACAAAACTTGCCAGAAAAGTCCCTGGGAAGCAGGAACTGGTAAGAAATGCACATAGATAAATGCAATGGAGTGGTCCAAGAACATTGGTGACTCTTTATTGACCTGAGCTCCTTTGTGCCCGCTCTGGCCAGCGCAGGCTCCACGCCTTTGCGTCTTTGATGGATACACAAGCGTAAGCAAGTAAAGAGGAACCTATTTTCGGAGGTCAAATTCAAGCTCTTGCATGTAAATGGGCATATCGTGTCCCATCTACTTCAAGGAGAACTGGAAATCACTGGGCAGACAGTGCAGATGAAAAGGAGGCAGCTTTTACTGACGGATGCTGAGCTCCTCCTTCGTTTCATCCATGGCATAGGTACATGGCCAACACAGGAGGAAATGTAAGTAATAGGAAGCTAGGAAGAACGTGGATGCCCACAGTCCTTGGTTTATGAGTGCCCGTAAGGTACTAAACAACCTGCACAGCAAAAGCAGCGCTGGCAGTTTTATCCCAGGCTGTCAAGCTCATATCAGAGCACAGACATGGCAGGATTTCATGGTGACATTGGCCACGGAGCAGCTATTTACATATAGGCCTTTAAGGCTACATCAAGGTCCTTTTTGTTTTTTCTGTAGTTCTGGCCCTGGTTCTTGGAGCTCTTTCATTTATGTCTAAAAGCTGCCTTTCTGTAAAAGCGGCTAGAAGTGAAGCCAAACACCCACTTCTGGTTAGTCTGGGGCAACTCAGTGCACGGCATAGCCCCGACCCCTATGGATCTTTCCTTCCCCACGAGCATTTGGACCCCACGCTCATCCCTTGGGGCTTTTCACGCCTGTATGGACAGGCAGCTGTTAGCTTTCCTTTGATGGCACACACATTTCTAGGGGACGAGCTAGCAGTGGGGCAGCCCCCCTTACCAAGGTCTGCTGCCAGCTCTGGCTCCGCACGGGCTGCGTGGGACCATCACCTGGGGCTCTCCTGGCGCTCCCTACCTGGCATGAGCCGGAGCTAGCAGCAATCCATATATCACATTTCTACCTTCAAAACTTCCTGCAGGCACATAGTTTTGTTCTCTACAGAAGAACCACAGACATTATTTTTTACCAATATACGCCTCTCAGATTCAGCCAGCATCAGGCGGTTTTGCCATGTTGTCCTAGAGATGACTAGAAGCAGATGGAGGGGGGCATGGACTCGCCCTCATTTTCCATCTGGCACCATCCACTTTTAGCTCCACAACTCCTTAGGAGGGTTTTAAGTCTCCTGGCTAGCACTGTCTGCTCCGGCGGAGCCGTACCCCCAGACGCTGCCCCCGATGCCGCAGTGCATCATGTACTGCATGCTGCACAACTCAGAAAATTTCCAGACCTTCTATGGATATTTTTATGTTAAAATAAAAGCAGTTGATGTATTGAAGACCGCCACGCGTACTGTATTTATGCAATACATAAAAAGTTATAGGAATTTTTGGTAGCTTTAATAAAATATATTTGAATACATGTGATTGTGGTGCAATATAAGACAATAAAACCCAAAATCTTCTCAAAGGGAGATTCTTGCAGAAAAGCACTTTTTTGGCTGCCATAAATGCAAACCTACTGTGTTAGAGCACCCCATAAGCAAAGAGCTCAGCCACTATAGACATATGGATTTCTGGTTAAATATTTACAAATGCACCCATCAAGTAAAAATTTTATAATAACAGGGTGGGACATACAGCCTGCATTTAGTAAACTATGGTGGTCTTGAAATGTGTAGTTTTATTTTACTACTGTAACCCAGTAATACATTTATTTATGGCAGTGGGAGTGCATTCATTTGAGCACACTCTCAATGAGCACACATGAAAACTTATTGTTTATTTACTCCTTTATAACTTATTTATCCATTTATAAACTTATTTGGAAAAACTTTAGTGTATTTCTACTGGTTTCTGCTAGCTGAAGACTCATCCTTATTAAGGGCAAATAGTGATAAACGCGTACGAGCTTATGTATTTTTTCATGGTTGAATGGAAACATAGACCATGAGAATAGAGAACAGAACAGAAACATGTCGGTGGAAGCATCATTCCTACAGGACCAATCCCAGTGATACTTAATTATAAAGTCATTTACAATTCAGAACCTCGAAGTGGGGGAAAAAGCAGTCTGGTAGCCATTAAATATGTAAAGACCTTTTGAAATTACCTCAGCAACAACAAAAAGCCCTAATTGTAACAGTTGAGTTGTTTACGAACAGGACTGTCTGATATGATTGACTGTTCTAGCAGGCACAGTCCTGCAAAGGGCTTGTGACCTGTGTTACTGTCTTCATTGGTTATTTCTGGCTAGTAATAGGTTTAAAATCCCACCTTTTAAATTTCGATTAACATGGTGTTTGACACATGTGGCACTTGTATAGTATTTCTATACAACTAATTAACAGGCACAATTCTTCAAAGAAATGTATGAACAAGACTGAAACCTTATTCTGCTTGCATGAGAGTAGGGAAGATTGCACACTACGCTTCATCTTTTCCCGTTGTAATAATTGTTCCAAACGTAGACAATACACTTTGTGCCATGCAGAAAGCAGAACATTTATGAAGCCTGGATCCATAGTTTGATTTGATTTTAAGTATCCTCCTCAAGACACAATTTTCTTATGAAGTTTGGGTTCAGGATCTGTTTTCAGGTGGAGTTATTATTTTATATTAATTTATTTGTGATATTTCCATCTCTCAATATCAAAATAATTTCAGCCTGGTATCACTTCATTGATTTAATAGACTTTAAGGTTGAGTTTAGCTTAGATCCTTCTAAGCATCACTGTTCTCACTAGGAAAAAAAAAAAAAAAAAAAAAATTACCTTGATCTCTCTTAAGGTGAAAGCACATAGTGTTACGTGCACAGATTCAGGTGTCCATTTGCAGGCTTTCATTGTAGCACATTTCCCACCATTTAATAAAGACCATGATTTCTTTCCTGTCCCTGACACATGCATTTGTCACCCAATCCTTCCTGCTACAAAACTACAGCGGGGGGAGCTGCATCCTTGAGCTGGGAAGAGGGAGCAAAACCACGATGCAGTGAAGGTAGCCACAAACCATGGCCAAGGGAGCACTCCCCCTCCCTTGCCCAGGGTCAGCCCTGGCCGGTTTGTCACCTCCATAATATCAGAAACTTCACAGAAGCCCTACGTGGTTTTGCAGAAAACATTGGCATCTCTCTACACATTCTCCAACTCAGTCACTTTTTGTTAGTATTTGATAAACCTCCTCTTTTCCCAAGCTGGTGTTTAACTTAGAAACAATGCGTTAGGCTTGTCTAAAAGAAGAAGAAGAAGAAGAAGAAGAAGAAGAAGAAGAAGAAGAAGAAGAAAAAGGGAAAACAGGTTTTGACTTAGAGAACTTCAATGTGTGAAATTGTGCTCTCGGCTAAAATAGGACATAAAATTTAAAATTTTCAAAAAGATGCATGGTGTTTTAGTCATGTTAGGCCAAACAGAGCCACCAGAGACTCAGACAGAAAATACTGCTGTTTGCTGGATAAAGCAGAAAGGACATCTTTTTTTCTGAAGGGCTCTTTTTCTCCATTAAAAACATTAGTCCTCTTTTAATGTCATAAGTTACAGAAATGTGTTTTGTTGGTCCTAATGTACATAGTACTGCTAAGACTGCAGAAGATTCCAGTTAAACTTCAAGAGCAATTTAAGTTTTTAATCTATAAAACTCTATGTAGTAATGTTTGTTTCTTAGTCTGAGTTCAAGAAGAGCAATGAGAATTTGAAAAAACAACAAACGGAATATTTAAAACTGATGATATGAGATCTCATTAACAACAGATCTGTTTATGACACCTCTCCAGAATGATTTTGTTAAAAGGAAAAATACTATTTGAAAATAATTCTTCATCCTTATCTTGAGTTTTAAATCTGAGGATTCACGATTTCTTACAATTGGGTTTCTTATCCTTAAAAACCCTTTGTGCAGATTAAGCATTTCAGGTTTCTCATGATGTGTGGGAACAAAGGTCAAAATTTCATGCTCATCATTATGGGCTACCTGGTTTAAAGATCTATTTCCCTATTTTCTTTTGTAGAACTGTGACACCCTGGACCTAATAAAAAAGCTCAACATGAAATATTTGAGAAGAATATGCAAATACTCCGTGAGTGGAAACAGCTCTTAAACAGCTCCAGGAAGAAACAGCCAGGGACAGACTCATATCGCAGTGAAGCCAATTATGTTTCCCCACATTTCTGTGAGTTTTTGGCCAAGGTCTGGTGCTCGGCTCCGTGGTAGGACTTTCCCTCAGAAGATCTCACAGCACTTTGCAGCCACTGATGATGGAGTTTGGTCAGATCTCTTTAGAGATCGCGAAGATTTACACCCGTTTCCCTTTTCCCTATCTTCAGGCTACGTGAGAAATCAAAGAAAGGTCCAAGGTCTCCTCAATGTGTCTTACACTTTCATCACAAACCCCTCCGTTGTTTCATACAGTCATTTGTGAATGATGGTTAACATTTGAAGACAGCTTATTTTGTAGGAGCCTGATTCCTTATTTCACATGTAGTTTTTTTACAAGGATAATACACATTTCAAAGAGCCTATCTAACAGATTCAGGCCTACAGGTTTCACAGCAGAAAATCCAGGGGAGGTGGAAATCCAAGGTGGCACATCCAGAGCAGCAATGTCCCCGGCATGGCAGGGCAGCCTGAGGCAGGGCTGTACGTGATTACCCGCTGAACGGTCCGGGATAAAGACAAATAATCCTGGAGTACTCCTGAATACTGAAGCAAATGGTGCCAGATGATGACTGCTAGATGTACTGGGAAGTGAAAAGAAATTGAACTCTGTTAGATGATTGTTTCTAATGTACATAAGCGATGCTACGAGACGGCTGGCTGGGTGGTAGGCAGATGAAGAAGGATGGCTTCAGGCAACTATTGCTGACTGCGAGTGAGGAGATCCAGGCTGAGCAATGTCAGACAACTACTGCTTAGTGGATATTTGGGGAATGAAGATGAACAACGTCAGAGGAAAACTGCTGAGGAAATGTAAGTCAAACAAAGATAAATAATATCAAAGGATTATTACAGAGACTATATAGGGGAATGAAGATAAATAAAGTCAGTCAGCTGCTGAGCAGATCTTAGACAAACAAAGCTGAATATAGCGAGATAAGAAAGATATACAGCACAAACGATGCTTATGAAAGGTTTCTTTAAATTGGGTAAAGAAAAGAACAACTAGTCTTCTCTCCCTACAAGCAGATCTTTCTTTTCTTTCTCTCCTGTTTTCTGCACAGATTTCCACTTTGCTCCTAAATCTGCTAGTTTTTATAATTTTCTTTCTCACTTGCTCCATTGCCCTCAGATATTTACATATTGTCATATTTGGCCAGAAAAAGACCAGTAGTTTGGGACTAGCTCCTTTTCCCTCTATAGTAGCATCACTCTGTTAAAATCGTGATGGGACAAAACCACTCTGATGTGACCGAGGATGGAATTTGGCACAATTCACTCTGCACAGAAGTAATAAACAACAGAAGATATGTGAAGAACAAGAAATGCCAAATAATGATACCTGCTGAGAGGAAAAAGAGAGACGCTAATTACTATAATTACAGAAGACTCCAAAACAACGTCCTGGAATTACATGGCCCATCACTGAGACTGGATTCACCAGTCCCTCCTGATTACTGATCTACTTGTGGGTTTTCAGGGGAAAAAGGAAATCTGACATTCTCGAGAAAAACATTGTCGAGGAATTAGGCATTTGTTGATGTGAATTACACAATAAACAGCCAAATGGGTAATGATGAATAGATTGCAGCTCTGTTCTAAAATGAAGTAAACAATAAATAAAAGCCTCACTTGTAGTGTTTTCTCAATACAGAACCATCCTTTCTAATGAACTGTATTATCACTGTCTCCCTCTTTCCATAACATACAATTGCCAATTTCATTGATAAAGTTGGGATTGTTTTCAACTGAATTCGTTGCTTAACATGAGGATTTGTTTGTGCTGTGTCTGTGTGATCAAAACATGGTTCAGACTCTATTTCTGCACTGTAACCAATGAACATTAGTGTGTTACCATTAGATCTTTATGTGCTACAGAATGTGAGATGATTGAGATAATAAAACTGTTGTATGCAAAAAAAAAAAATTGTACTGCTTTGTGAACTACTCTTCTAAAGTTAGGCAACTTACTCGGACATTTATGGAACAAATATGATCTTTCTTGCTGTGTACTTGTTAACATAACCGAGGTAAACGTCCACTTTTGATACGTGTGCAAAGCCTGTTACTTCAAGTGTGGAGTTGTTAGCTGTGGGCACAAGCTTATAGGGCAGGACAGTTTGCTTGACCAACCTCCTATAGTTAATAGTATGTCAAAAATACTACTTTTTTTGTAATTTAATGGTGCATGCATGTTCACTATATTCTACCAACACCGAAGATGTGACACATAAAGATTCATCTGTCCCAAACAGATAACATTTTCTATTGAGTTTACAGTCAATAAGAAATATTAGGTCCCAGATTTTAGTCTTCAGAATTTAGTCTGAATGAATCTAGGCTAAACAGCCCGGGTAAATGAGACAGAACACACAGTTCCACTGTGCAGACAGGATAAAATGAAACCAGAAATAGCTGTATTAATCATGTATGGGCAAGCGGAAATAGCTGCTGTGCCAATGTCTGAATTTGTCTACAATATAAGGTCAGCACAGGAAATGGTTCAATTATATATAATCATCTGCCATATATTGCACTCTTCTTAAGTGCAACAACCAAAAAGAGGACTACAAATTATATATAAAATAAGTGAGGGTTCTCATTGGCTGCCTAAATGAGTGACTTTTGGTTTTCCATGGTAATTTATTTCATCTGTTATTTAAGGAAGAGCTCTCAATTACAAGGTCTCGCAGCACAACATGCTGTTCCAACAGTAAGTACATGGCTTAATTTAGAGATTTTTGGGACAGGAGAGCTTATTATCATCATCTAATCCGACCTTTCATTGAACAAGGGCAAACACTTCCTCCTGAAAAAAGAACACATTTTTTGCTGTTTTAGATCATCATCATTGTGTTTCATTGCAGTTTTAAGTGATCAGTGTTTGTGGTAAGAAAAGAGTTCAAAGAATGGAAGTTGGAAAGTAATGAAGAGTGCCCATAAGGTTTGTATCACGGGGGAAACACTGTGAATGAAGGATAATTGAATATGGGATCCAGATGAGGTCAAAACTAGATGGAGCCTACTTTTACCTTAACAATATACACTTGTTGAGATAATCAATAGGAGCCCCAGAGCTTTTCTTGCAATTAGAGCTTTAAGTTCTTCGGAAAAGATCAAGTGCTGCCTCTCATAACAGATGCCCAGATTCAAAGATGACTCCAAACAGAAAGTCAATTAGTATGAAAGAATAAAGATTTTGGAGTGCAGGTGAACTGAATGCAAAGTTTTTCTTCTATATCCATTCCAAATAATGTTTTCTTAGAAATTATTTTAAGTCTCTATCAGCAATGCAGAATGCAATTTCACATCACAAATTCTGTGACTATTTGGGCTGAAATAAACTTCCCAAATTCTCTTCCCAACAAAATGTACAGATTTCAGATCTGTCTCCTCCATTGTCAGTTTTTTAAGAACATTACTCAAAAGGCTTGCATCTCCACGCCTCCAAAGACAGAGAGAAGAAAAGCTTTAATCTTAGCCTAATTAAAAGGAGTCATTCTTTAGACTAGACTGTCTTTGAGTTTCTCATTGTTATACTATTTATCTCTTGAGGACTTTCCATTTTCTTCCTCACCACAGCTGAAGTCTATGTAAGATGAACTTTTGAACTTCTGTTTCATAAAAAATAGAGAAGCTTAAGATATTCTTGGCTTCACTACAGGGAAGACAAGATACTCGTCTCAGTGCAACGTGACCTACCCAGAGTGAGACTTAGCAAAGTTTCTGCTCTGAACAAAACACAGAAAGTAAAACAAAGCAAGGCAGGTTCAGGACTCAGTGTGGTTGAAATAAAACGGATGAAAACCCATTAAAATGAAACTGTCTTTTGGAGTTGTTCTCATTCATACCAATGAAAAAGAGTTTGCAATTGGGCCCACAAAGATTATTCTGTCCACTTTCTTATCTTCCTGTTCTTCAGACTTTTAAAAAACAAAACAAACCTCAACTCCCCAAAATCCAATGGCAGCAAAATTTGACCTTCAGTGAGCTTGGAGACATTGTCAGTATTTTTAGAAAAACGATTCACTGTGCACATGTAAGAAATGGTTCATTTTACATATGTGAACACCAGAGGTATCTACTGCAACCAAACCTGCAACAGTAACACCAAGAAAGAAACCAATGCTGTCAGAAAATGCTTACAGCAACTTCTTTAGCTGCAAGAAGGAAGCTGTTACGCTCACTTAGTCCATCTGTTATCACCTATGTACAAGTTTATCATGAGACTAAAATCCACATAATTGTTGTTGTTATTACAGAAAGGAGAAAGAGATGGGAAGAGAATGGATGCATTCAAACAGAACTGAACATCAGTTATGAGCAGAGAAGCCTTTATTTTTTGGTCTTATAGAAAACTCTCTAGCTAAGTGATAAATTGTGATAGTCACGACATCGAGCAACTACAAGGAAACAAAATTATATATATCAGGCAAACATTATTTTTTCTCTATTTTTGATTCTCAAAAAGCATCTCAGTTTGATGGTGTGAGGACCCAATGGTTACTGAACAGCACTTAAAGACATATTTAGTAAAATAAATAAAAATAGATGGGAGCACATAACAGCTTTGCAGATTTTAGGTCCAAAGATTCTTGTTGAAATACTGTGGCTGAATGCTCTTCAAGGGCAATTTTTATGTGAGATCAGATAAAACCTGTTCTCTACAAATAAAGCTTTTGATACGCATAGTATTGAAGCATGTGGGAATAATGTTTGGGTTTCCAATCTTTAAAAAAATATTGCCCCTACATAAAGAGAGATCACAAAACCACTTATCTCAGTGATGATTCCCTTAGAGATATACTACTACTAATTTTTCTAAACTCTCCCCCAACTGCCCATCAAACTCCGGTGTAGTGCTTTGTTCATAGTATTATGCATGTCATGATTATCACATTCAGGATGAGTTTCAATGCACACTCAGCAAAGGAATGAATGATTTGCTAGTATTAATTAAAGATGGATGAGGGTAGAAAAAGTATCCATGTTGTTTGTCACGCTGCCTGGTGAGGTAGACTGCAGGCGTACAGTTTTTCTATCAGTTTGAAGAGAATGGCCTAAGTAACTCATCAATAGATTCTTTTAAAATGACCTTTTAAGACTGAATTTTAGCTAGAAGCCTTCTTCTTTGTATCATGTATACCTCAAAGATCAATGTTAAAGGATTACAGAACTGCTGCACATAGTTCTTTGATATTTGCTCACCTTCCTTCCAAATCTTTCTTTACTCGAGGTTTACTTTCAGCCAGGAGTCAGATTAGCCTCAGTGAGTGAACCCAAAGAGAAGCTCCTCAGATCCATAATATATTTGTCTCAGCAGGATTTTATATCGCTTCTCTGCTGCAGAGGCTAAAAACCTAACGACCTTGTCTTCTAGCGTGGGTGTCTATAGCTATGAACCTGGACCTCTACTTCCATGAATAAATGCCCGGATTAGACTCTTCAAGACTGTTTCTGCATCACAAATATGAAAGACATCTACATTAGATCTCAGTGGGTGCCAAACCAAATTGATACTTCCCATAAAGTATCAAAATATGGAGTTAATGTCTTGATTACATCACTTAAATCAGATAAAAAGGAAATACGATACTACAGAAGTGCAGTTATACAGTTTCATACAAGTTTCTTTTGCAAACAATATTAATATTCTTTCAAGACACTGCTGGTGAAGCTTTCCTGATGATGTGTATTGAGAAAGAATCAAGATAACCGGTTACTCCTAACTGAGTTTTTGTTTTCCCAAGTATAAGTTTATAGACAGGCTTCCAATCAATGCCTCTGGTACCAAATGATTCTCTCAAGGGCTTGTTGGGTCTACAGATATCTGTTGAGATCCATTTCATTTTCAGATGGAAATATCCCGGTCCATGTATTAGCAACTGTGAAGAACTGCCTGCTCTGTGGAAGACAGAGCAGGATTTGTTTCTTTGTATCCTATCCCTCCTAAAAGGATTATATTAATATGTCCCAAGGGAAGTAGGGGATAAAGAGTATTTGTAGCCATTCTTCCTCACCATTTTTTAACTGTGGAACGTGATTAATAGATTATGAGACAGCGTCATTTGAGTATTTTCATTCAAACTAGTTCAATTTGGAATTGATTTATTTGCTTTTACTGTATACAAGGTTTTCTTCCCAACAGACATGTCACTGAAGGATATTTGATAAAAATCACGTATTATCTTGTCAGTGTTTTAATCCCTTTGTTGCAGGCTATGCTATGATGGCAGTTTCCTCCTTACCCCATCGTTATTTGCCTTGTGTTTCATTGTTCACTTCTTGTTTACTTCTGCTTCATATTTCTTACTAAGCACTTTAGAGATTTTCATGAGTTGAGGATAAGACCTTGAGATTTTGCTTTTGTCTGTTTAGACATAATTTTGAATTATTGTTTAACTTCTCTATAGCTTTTATACTTTTATACTGCAGGTATAGCAAACATAGCTGTCCTTGTCTTTCTCTCTTTATTTGAGATTTAACAGCTAGTAAATCAACTGACATTAAAATGACTCTGTGGATTGTGTAGAGGTTTAAATGAACCAATGAAGGCATAATGCACCTGATAATCTGAAAATAAGTAATGAAATTTGAAATGATTTTACTTGGAAAGACATCTAGAGGTCAGGGATGTTCTGAAGGGCTGTGTGTGGGGTTTGTGGTTTTTTTTTTTTTTTCCTTTCATGGTGAAATGCAATTTAAAAAAAGAGGTCTGTGTCATTTTAATTGTTATGATTCAACACTTTTACTCTTAGTGCAATATGGAAATGAGAGGAGCAGAGATGCCTGTTCATGTTACATTGAACAGCCCCAGTGGTATGAACAAGCTCAGTTCGGCACAACACAAATCTCTTTGAAGAGTGTGTGATCCTGGTGACAGCAGGATCTGCTCTTCCCTGCTGAGATGGAAATAAAGAAACCTGGGGAGTGGTTCTTACACTGTTCCTTACGATCTCAGGGCAATATCGTGACGGAAGCATCCTTGGCACGTCTTTGTTTGGAGTGCAGAAGGCCATAGGATAAGAGGAGCTGTTGTCAGTTTTCTGTGCAAAGTGTATGATTCAGACCATGCCATGCTGTGTCGGCTCACTGTCTGGTAAGGAGGTCACTGCTGTTCTCTCTTCAGCTCTACTGGAAAAGATGGACGTCTTTAGGTACTGCGGTTTACTCAGTGCTTTACTCAACTTTTCTGATATGAAGGATTACCAAACATTTTTGAAAACAATTTATGGGTTGTTTTAAGTCTGAGTAACTCTGTGCAAGAGCAACAAGGGAACCAGAAGCTGGTAGCAATGGTTGTGGTTTTGGGAAGCACTTGAACTAGACTCTGAAACATGACTTTAAATCCCACGGTTTGGGTCTTTGTGGTAATTAGGGAGTAGAACTGGAAGAAACCCCTTTTAACCACATTCAGTTTTGATCCTGGAGGGAGATACTAATCATGGTCCACATGGGGCTGCAGGAGCAAACCACTGTGTTTGTGCTGTAGGTCACTGGGAAACAGAAGCTTTGGACCAAAACTGTACCTGTAGCAATATGTCCTCTACGGCAGAGGTTTGGTGTGTGCAAAGAGCTATGTTGGGCATTCTCCACCAAAACAAAATTAAACTAGAATGTAGACCTTGTTGGAAGATGTTTTCAAGAAGACTTATAGTTCTTTAAGAGGTGAACTTAGATTTGAAAGTATTTGGCTTCTAACAGGTTTGATTTCCCAATTGTACAAATATTAATGAAAAACAGATGCCACAGCCCTTTTAATTAGGAAACAAAATCTCATCATGTTAAAACATTCTTCTTCAAGGGAGTCAGAACAATTTATGATTAAGATCATATAATCAGTAAGTTCAAATGGTGAAGCATGAATATTAGGCAAAGAAATATTTGCAGTGAATAGTCTACAATAATCTACACAGACTATGTGAGTGTTGCTTTTTTGTAAGACCTATTCATTAAACAATTACAATTAATGAAAGAATTGAAAAATCCACTTCTTTGATGCACAGGTTGCAAAGAAAAAAGTACTAAATAACATATTATTCACTTGAAATTGCTCATTTGGGTTAGCTTTTTATACTTCATGGTTTCCTC
Source organism: Fulmarus glacialis (assembly GCF_000690835.1). Lineage (NCBI taxonomy): Eukaryota > Metazoa > Chordata > Aves > Procellariiformes > Procellariidae > Fulmarus > Fulmarus glacialis. The sequence goes on from NW_009230011.1 coordinate 69,566, forward strand.
AGAGCAAGCTCCATCTTTAAGCATTTCTTGTTTGCTGCCTCCTCTGAAACAGGCATCATTTATAGTTTAAACCAAAGCTCAGTGTCCATCAATACTCCATTTGAAGGGAGTAGCTTCATACTGCATTATATTTTTGACTGAAGTGTAAAAATATCTATCCATTAATTAATTAAATTTACTCATAATTCTTCACTTCTCCTCTCCCTACTTAGTTATCTGCATGTGGACTCAAAGAGGAGCATTTTGCAGCTTGGAGCTGAAAGGATTTTGGATATGAATTTGGAAGCCTTTAGCCACAGCTGAATGTCATTAACAAAGAAACTTACCATTTAATAAATGCCTAATAAAATGTAAACTTTTTATTTTCGCAGGAAAATATTTTTCTTTTTTTCCCATTTATTCCATGGACTCCTAGAACATATTTTTATGTAGATTAATATTCCTTCCATGTTTATTTCATGTCACACCATGTTTGGTTTTTTTTGCTTTGCTGAAATAACTTCAGTCCAAGTTGATTAGAATCAATCCAACTTTTGTCTTGCAGTTATACAGACATTTATTAAATGGCAAAAATTAGATGATCAATGAAGAAATGGTAGTAGGAGTCAAAGCAAACCCTCATAACCTTTGCAGCCCTTTACAGCAGGATTTTGAAATGAGTTTTTAAAAAAGACCTTTATAAAATCTTTCATGAACAAACAATTCAGATAATATTTGTTGGCAGAAGAATTTGAGAGAAGCAGAAAGCTAAATGAGCTATCTGATTTCATAAAATCATCAGCTGGCCTAAACAACCAGCAGAAAAATTAACTCTGTTCTCCAAGATAACTTCCAGATAGCAAATCAAACTGAATTCAAGTTAGGTTCATGAAAACTTATAACAACTTTTCCTTTTCAGCTCATACAACAGCAAGAGTGATGTATCTTCAAAAGAACAAAATGCTAGCTTTTCTCTTTGCCTTCTTTTATTACAAGCACACAGCCATCCAGATTTTGACTTCTATCAGCCAACAGAATGTGAGCCAAAAGCTTTTATGCAGATCAGCTTAGTAGCTCAAAAATGGAAATGGAAATCTCACCAAGGAGAAAAAAAAGATACAGAAGAAAAAATAAAAGGACCCAAGAGCAACAGCAAACCACTGTCTCAGTGCCAGAGTGCTCACACCACAGTTCAGTTTTACTGGTGCTGAGTAACTGCATCTCTATCAGACAAATGATTTGTGGGAATTTTGCATGTCTGTAGATCAAGATCATGTAGCTTTAATCAGTGGCCACTTTTGAGTCAAAGCAACAGCTCAACGAAAGGAGGCAGTCCAAACAAGGGCAGTTTAGAATGTATTAAGCCATTTTGTTAACTGCAGCATAACAAAATTTTGGGATTGGTTTGTAAAGAGGTTGGCCCACAATGAGTCGAGAATCTTGACTGTATCAAATAAATACCATCCATAGGAAGACAAAGAGGTGCAAAGTGTTGGAATGACACCTAAAGACATGCTATTTCATAATCTCTGGATTGATATGATGCATTGCAGTGTCTCCCTATCTCCAGGAGACCATGACTTCAGAATACTTGATAGCACCATTAAGCAGCTGTGTAGCACTCAAACCGAAACACAAAAATTCAGGCTGAAACAGTGGAATTAACTGAAGAGAATACAAATTAGCTAACAGATTTATTTCTCACACTGACATAATAAACAAATATTGATGGTTTCCTGTGGTGTAATACATCCTTATTCACTGCTTCACAACTCACTTGGAGCTTCATCATTTTCTCTTCGCTGCTTCTAAATGGGTGATTTATCCCATACTTCTCGAAATATTAGTCTGTTTACAGTCTTCGGATAGCTAACAGATTGTGCATCATTAAAGTAACAATGTGGAGACTTGCAATGGTAGGTTGTTGTGCTATTCACCTTTACTTTCTTTTTTATGCATCAGAGTTTTAAAGAAGAGAATGAAGCAAACTGCATCAGCTTTGTAGTTAATGGAAACGTTTTGATTGTGGATCTTTGTAATGCCTGTTGAATAACTTCAGCATCTCAGAATGCCTCCTACCTTTTGAAAATTATGATTTGTTAGGTGCATAAATCAGAACAAGAGCACAGGTTTGCAAACCACGTGAAGAATGATGGGCCCCAAGTTGTAACCTGAAGTGTAAATTCACATAATGTGGCACAGCGTAAAACTGAGTTACAAGTTTCAAATGAATGGAGCCCAATTCAAATGCAGCGAAGCCCAAACACTCCTCATGCTTGATGTATTCACAACTCAGATGAGAATAGTCTCCTACCTTGAGCAGATACCCAAGCCCTACCTCCGCACTTCTCAAAGGCAAATACAAAGAGTAATCACTGCAGGAACACTGACTGAAACAGTTATGTATGATAAACATTATTTCTAGCCCTTTTCTTTACTCTCAGAATGAGAAATACTCTCATGCATTAAGTATGTAACACTTATTTTTCATAATTAAATACCCCAAATATTGAAAAATGTAATAAGTATCTTGGCAGAATTTGTAGATGGAATCTTTGTATATATAAATTGACAGAGTTTCACTATGAACTTGCATAAAGCTAGGATCTTATTCATGGGAATTAAGTGCAGGAGTGGAGTTGCACAATCCCACAGAAATTAAAACATTCCTAGTTAAGGTTTATAACCACTACAAAAAGAATGTGAAGATTTTGTACTAATTCTGAGATTTTTAAAAAAAACCCTCTCGTGTGATATAGTATTATTAAAATTTAAATAAATAAAATGCTAGAATGCTATAAGTTTTCTGTGCAGAGGGAATAATGCTGAGGTAGCACAAGTCTCATGGATTTTGATTAAAATTATTTGACAGACTTTATTCCATTGTTTCCACCTTATTATGTAGAATTGCTTCCAGATTTATGATTTAATTTCTTGACATTAATACAGAATATAAATTAGAAGTTACTTTATAAAGTAAGCTCTACTGAGATTTGAGAGTTTGGAATCAAAGTCTACATGGATCAAAATACTCACAATTTTTTCTGTAGCACTTGAGTTTTAATAAATGAGTTAAATGCTTAAAAAGTTTCTTCCACCCTTTCAAAACTTAAGACATGAAACTGTGCCTAATTATGCTATTTTGTCCTGTATTCTAATATGTCTGTTAAATTATTCTATGTAATACGTAAGATGAATCAAAGGCTGCCAAAAGGTGCAATTTGCTTTTGGGACATTTTTGGAAGCAATACACTAGAAAGTGTAATTCACAGTTTGCCTTAAATGGGGGAAAAAACAGATATATCAATGGAAAGTAAAACTACTTTGTCTAGATTATTGATCTTAGAAAAAGGAACATTTTAATTAAATCTTCCATTTGCAATTTAATACTCCAATTTTGCATGAACAATCATTGGTATGAAATGAAATATGTCCGTAAGAGGCACGCAAATCACACTGCTTGCAAGTGTGGTGCACACATTTGCCTTGTTCACTGTTAATGAAGAAGAGGGCCACTCCTGGCAGAGGTGGAAGAAACTGGTTCCCTAATGCCTGCTTGGAGTTTCATTGGGATTTTCTTCCTTGCTTCAACGGCTGAATGATTTGGTCCACTGAGAAAACTGGAATTAGAGGTAGACTCTTTCTACTCATTATCATCTTTCTCCAAGACAGCAAGGACATCCTCACCAGCATCTCTGCCCCGGCAAAGAACCCAAAGCACAATTATTTTTCTTCTTCTCTTACTCCAGGTTGCAATAGCTGGTTTTTCTGAATGGGTTTCTTGAGAGTCCCAGGACATATGTCTTCTTGGCCTTCATGCATTCCCTTGTCACAGTGCAGTTTTGCTCACCGAACCCCACTCCCCCCTTTCGGCAGCGTCTGCTGGACCCAGGCGCCCGGCTTCGGCTTCGGCTTTGGCACAAGTTCCTGCTCCAGCAGCTCTGCTTCTCTGGCAGACATCTCCACAATCACATTGGCAGCTTTCACATCACCTCGGGGCCTGCTGATGGCTTGCTTGGCTGGAGAGCATTGCTCTCCTAGATGCCTTTTTTTTTTATTTTTTGCAAGAGGAATATTCCAGTTTTAATCCACCTGTGACTCTGCCCAAAGCGTTGCTGATACCTCTGATCTCTGTGGAGGTTTTGTTGTAGTAATCCCACGTTCCCGTGTTCGGTTCAGGCAGAAATCTGCTCTGACGACTTTGATTCATACACAACATCGTGTGCTTCTCCTGTAAATCAGTTCAGTGGCTTTTTGGCTGCTCTTTGACCTGAGGGTCCTTCACAGTGCGGTTTGATTTGATGGACCATTCTTTCCAATTGCCCAGACTCTCGCCTCCAGGAAACCAAACACATTTATATAGCGTTGATCTGATCTATTTTTGGAGAACTGGGCTCTGGCATGTCTATCTGAGGTAGACAATTTTATCTTCATCCACTTTGTAGGCAGGTAAATCTGCTTACAGTAGGTAAATCTGTCACATGCAAAAGCAATCATTTAGGACACTGAAATTGTTTTGAAAAGAAGTAAAATAATCCAAGGAGCAAGTTAAGTGATCAACAGGCTCATTAGTATTGACATTAGTCATATTCCTAAGTTAATGTAGTGTTGTCTGCAACGGCAGTGCTCAGGAGATATTGTTTCAGATTTCCTAAAGCTGGAGAAACTACATGAGCATCTACCCAGCTGCATTTTTCATTTTCTTTTTAGAACATGCAGCTAGAGCAGAATTGAATAGAAACTTGCATTTACAGCAGAGCGTGTGTTTTGATGCCCACATCATACCAAGACTGCATTAATAAATGTAATGGGATTGCCAGGAGCCCAAATAAGATCTGTCAGCACATCTTTATGCCTGCTGTTTGTAGGAGAACCTATCCCCCCCAAGTATTTTTGTTGAAGGATTTCTTTATAGCCTTGTTAGCTGACACTCCTGTTGCACGATCTGTTGCAGCAGATCTACTTCAACAAGTGCCATGTGCCGCCTGAGGAGCACAGTCCGTATCCATCGTCTGACCCAGGAAGCAATGGACACTTTGGTGTCTGCTTTCGCCCTCACCCAGCAAACCACACGCTACATGAGATGTGGAGGGACACCTGTAAATCGTAATAAACAGAAAGCGAACGTACAATTCAAGCCTTTCCCCGGTCTTTTTCGTATTCTGCAGGAAAACCAATCAATTCCCAGAACGGATAACATGAAACTCCTGTGCGATCAAGTTCTTTCCTATTTCACTGAATTATTTCAAGTGGCTATTCCTCTGTGCACTTTTCCATTTCTGCATAGCTGTAGATTTCAAGCTTTCCTGTACAGTACTGCAAAACATAATAATCCTACTTCTCTCCATCCAGCAAAATAACATGAGATTGGCTAATAAATCTCATTTTTAAAAAATAATACATTCTTGAATCTTTTGATTTGTTTTCTGGTTTTCTAGATTAGATTTCTCCTGCTTTACATTGCAATTCTTCTTTTCTGTATATTGGGGATAGGAAAATAGCTTTTGTGTTTTTTTAATCCAAAACTCAGGTTTAGATGAAAAATCAGCAGTTTAATCTTTAAAGAAAAAAATGACTGGAAATCATTAAAGGTATGGTAACATTATGGTAGTGGATACTGTTTTCAGATTCACATAAATCTTTTGACAAAATGGTACTTGAACCCATTTGTAAGATCCGTTCAAAGCCTAAATCTTTTTTGTCTTCTCTTATCTAAATCATAAACACCTGTGATTAGAACTCATGGATTGAATCTTTGCAAATAAATTGTTTAGGTAACTGAGCTCTTTTTCTGCTCCTGAATTGCTGTGATCTGATCAGGATTGCTGCAGATGTATTTTTTATTAAAGCTGTTCAATGAAGAGTTGGGGCCAGACCTCTCTCTGCATATGGCTGTTTGCAGCCCATTCACGTCAATTATTCAATATTCACTATTTACAGTGTGGAACTGGTCATCTGAGTTATACGGGTTGCTCTTGTTCTCCAATGACAGACACTATAGAAAAATAACTAAACAGTAGGAAATATACTTGTTTACATGGGAAGAGAGACATATGAAGGAAGAACACCCACACCTCAAAGCTGTACAAAAAATCATTCACAAAAATGTTTACGAATGATTAAAGGGCTTGAATACAGTCAAAACCAAATTGGTCTCTGGAATTCAAAGGAATGTACTCAGAATTTGTTTGCAGCAATCGAAGAGCTACATTAAGAAACTATTTGAGGCTTCTTCAGTGTGTAACGTCCCTTGTAAAATTAGTTATACTCTATTTTTATCTGATACTACAGCACTGAGCTGGAAGTGAATAGCCTGGAAAGGAGCAAATCTGACCTCAGCTCTGCTGGTATTTTCTCCTATGATTGTTTTGGGACTTCAATACAGTTACACTGCATTAATACTTGAAAAAACAGATTTGGCTGGGATTTGTTTTCCTCTTTTGGGGGGTGATAGGGAAGCAAGTGAGTGATTATTATTAATATTTGAAAGTTGCTAGAAATTAAAAATCAAATAACCCCCTCAAAATTGAGGGTTTGAATTTTTCTGAGGTTTACTAGAAGTTCTCATTGACAACAGTGGGTCAGAGGCTGGTTCTGGAAAACGTGTTTTACACCCCCAATGAATAACTGTGGTATCTGGCTCATACTGGGATAAAACCCTAGCAACTGAAGTTGTCAGATATATCTAATCGAAAAGCAGGAAAAACAGTAAACAGTGTTCTGGACCTCTGGGAACAATTCCTTCCCATGAACAGCAGACAGGGGAAAAATCTTTACCTGAGCTACTTTTCAAAGCAAGTTTTCTATGGAAACCGGTAGATACAGGCGAATACCATGACCGCATCTCTCTCGATCACTGCACCCAGATCCACACGGCGCCTGGAGACTGGTGGTATCATGGGGACGGACCCGAAAGAGTCTGTCACTGTGGATGTGACATACACTTCAAGAAATCTGAGCACATACCTCAACAGTGTTCTTCCATTGATATCTCTTACCAAGACACTCTATTACTATGCAAGTCTCCCTTTATTACATTTTCTACATGTCCTGGGCAAAGAGAAAATATTGGGTAAAATTGTGCTACTTCTTGTAGCAACGCTGCACGCCCACCGCAGGACTGCGTACTGCCCGTCCCCTTCTGCTTAGCGCTTAATTGGTTTCAGACTTGTTAGACATCAAAGCAATGCTTAATTTGAAAACTGGTATTTATCTAAACTATCACCTCTGTACAACCCCTAATTGGACTTCAAACTTATCTGATTAGGTGTCTCTTTTTTTTAAATACAGACCTAAATATTTCTGGATCATATACTTGTGTTCATCGACAACACTAAATATGACCTCTATTCTTGAATACATTTGAATGTGCTAAAATCAATATATCTAAAATCAATATTTTCATTCAAATCTGAGCTTAAGGAATGCAGCTCAAGGTTGTATTAGACCAAAAATTTGTCTGGCTCCTTTTTTAAGTTAACCCTGCTCTGCTCTTCGTTTATGGAGCCCACATCTCACCAGCATCCCCACAGCCATGTGCTCCTATAAAGGATAACAAAATCAGTGGATTTCAGTTTGTAAGAGGTTATATGCAAAAAGTTAAAGGAAACAAATGAATAAAGTTTTTTTTTTTCCTCATTCTGAATTACATACTGCAGAAACAGAAGTGATCCATTTATTATTTTGTGGATGAAATAGAGCTGCCAGCATTATCGAGGCAATACTTAGATAACCCCCATGAGAGATAAGCAATAAAAAGTGCCCTGCAAGCAATATTACGTACTAAAGCACCATGGCCAGATGGATATACAGCTGAATTTCATAAAGCATCACTGATAAATTACTTCCAATTTCATATGTGATTTATAAATATTCTTTGGAGACTAAAGAAATATCTTCTTATTTTAATTAACCAACGTTTCTGTCTTCTCAAAATAAGGTGAAAATCTCAAGTGCATCTGATCCAAACCCTTTCACAAAAAATTTAGCTATTAGCTCGGAGAAAGTCACAGTTATGCCTCCTTATCTTTCTCAAACTGGATTTGTTCTGGGCAAATTTTTAACAGATGGTTCCCAGTATCTAATGAAACAGCAGACCATTACAAATGGGACATGAGATACACTTAGATAAAGAAAAAGGAGTTTGAAAG
>NW_009230011.1:77725-87240 GCF_000690835.1 Fulmarus glacialis
AAATACTTCAGAAATTCAGGAAAATGTAGCTAAATTAGATCCAGGTATTTCATAGTAAATTAATGACTTGAATTAAAACAAGAAGACATAAAATGTTTTCAATTTGAAATGAAACTCATTTAACATGCCTAATAAGCCTTCCTCTTGTTTGACAGCTTTGCTAGAACTCCTGGAGTAACTGAACAGGAGCTCATCCCCTCCCTTCATTAAATACTTTGTGAAAAGACAGAAAAGTCTTTTTTTTTTTTACTAGACTATAAATAGAGAAGAAAAAAGGAAAATTGAGTAATAACATACTATTCTTTAAGAAATACAGAAATAAGAATTTGGGGGAAAAAAGGTAGCAGAGCTGAGGAGCACTTCACAGCTGCAGAAAAAAGAGGTTTCCGAGGAGATGTTTACGAAATGTCTGAACAGAGCTCCAGGTGCTGATGGTCAAATGTAACGGGGCATAAGAAGCAAAGGGTGTTCTGGGAAACAAGGGTGCTGCTGACACATGCACCCTGTGGAGGGTGGCTCTGTGGTGGTTGCTGCTCTGGGAGCCTGATGTTATCATTGTACAGGTAGGGTTTTTCTTTAACTTACCCCAAACTCTTTCAGTCTTAGCTTAAATGTTAGTTGTGAGTACAGCACAAAATGAGAAAAGGCAGTTGCAGGTTCAAATTGTGTGTGAAGCAGCTTCTCGTTAGGTATCTTCAGAATATGTAGGACTTGCTATTGCAAGATGACAACAGGATTGCTTGAAAACTGTCTCTTTTTTCAGCCTGTGTTAAAAAGACCATCAGAGACTTGATGCTCTTACTATCTTGTGTAAATCAGAAAATCTGAAGGAAACTGAGTTTTGTACCTGCCGTAACTAGCATCCAGCTGTGTCCCCTGCAGCTTCAGGGGAGAAACCATTTCTAAGATAATGAAATGTAAACTCCTGAAAGGCTTTCCAGCATTTGGAAAGACATCATCAAACCACTAAAATTTCTAAATAGGACTAGTGGATGCAGCTCAGTCTCTGTTTGGAGAACACTATAGCAACCTGTGATACGCAGAAGAAAACCTTAACGTGGTTGATTGATTGTTCTGGGGGGATTTGTAAAGCTCTCCTGGTACTGCTTCTAAATGCTGTGGCTCATCAAAGACCGGGCAGCCCCAGGTTGGCCAGGCTTGGTTGCTTACTGGGAGTGTCAGGCTGAAACTTCAGCAGTGATGCAACCATGGTGATATGAGTAACCATCTCAGTGTGACCAAAATCCAAGCAGGCAGGAACCCTACTGCTAGGGACTGAACAGGGCTTTGGGAATTAATGTTGCCCTATTTAATCATGCTGGCAATTAACATTGCGAACCTGGATTGACATACCAGATCTTGGGGAACCACCTCATTTAGTGGGGTGAGAAGTTGTTGGCAGCCGTTGAGGGATGCTAAAATTAAGAAGGAAGTTGGAGAGAGTGCCATAAACCATGTTTTCTTCCTGGCTGCCCATCATTAGGGCAGTTGTGCAGTGCGGAGCTTGCTTGGGACTGCTTGCTCCTCTGTTGTTGCATGGCCTTAGGCAAATCATCAAGCTTCTGTATGTCTTTTTCTCCTCCTTTCTTCCTCTATTACAACCTTTTTGGTATAAGACTGCTGGGTAAATTGAAATCAGAAGGCCGAAGTCCCTGCATGGAGTGTTACCTTGTTGGAGAGGTGCCTCTGAGGGCTCCCAGGCAGCTGGTGGAAAACCCTAAATACAGGGCATGAGGTAGAGCTTAAACCATCTGTATATGCCACTAAGTGTTTGTGCAATCTGCAAGCGATACTGTAAAACTGATAATACCCACTTAGAAAAATTAATGTTATGACAGCAGTTATTGTAGGGAGATGTATTGCATTTTTAATGACAACAGCTGTAATTTTCTAAAGAGATGGCTGCAAAATCCGAGAAAGGAAAAAAGCCAATAGTGCCGTATTTGTCATTACGCAGTCTAAAATGTCTTCAGATGGAAAAAAAAAAATCCCAGTGTGGTGTGCGGGATTAGAATCTCATGAAAGTGTATTGACAATGAAACTGTTTTAATCAGTTAAATTATCATTTTGTACAAAAAAGATAGATTTGCTTAATAACCTTGCTACTCCAGGGAAGTAAGAAGAAATTGTCAATAAAAGCAATTACAAGTTAAATGAGAGAGGCAAACACAGTACAGGATGGGTCTTGCCTTTTTTTATTTTTTATTTGTAATTGCAAATAATTGTCCTCATACAAAGCAACTTACCCTATGTGTCATATAACAGATCAATACTGGTAGATCACCATTAAGATATATTTTCTTTTCTATCTAGCTATATTTAAGTGATGTTTCCTGAGCAGGACTCTTCCTTTATGCTAATAGGAAAGCTTTTATTTGGCAGCAGTTGCCTGAACTGGGATAAAACGTGATCTTCACAATCACAGATTTAAATCGAGATTTGCTCATCTTCCCCTCAGTGTGCATATTCAAAAAAGGCTTTCAAAAAAATTACAGGGTAGGCAGAAGTCTTGCAAGATTTCAGGTGCTGCTGTTAGCAGAAACCCTGGAAGAGCCCACTCTCATGTGATTCATATCCACCCTTTACCCTGTGAGATGGGGTTGCTTCTTCAGCAGACTCCATCCCTCCACTGCCATGTGGGACTTCGCAGGGGGGCCAGAGGCTCATTTCAGTGACGAATTTGGGCTGATTTTAAGTGGAAAAGGGGCAAGGCCATCTGTAACCTGAGATACCATGGTAGAGAGCAGGACTACAAGAAAAAGTTTAATAAACTTCTTACTGTTGGATAGTGTACAGTGGGAAAGTAGTACTTCTGCAGTCTGTATGGCAGTTGAAATCCATATGTATGGATAAAAACTGGGATTATGGGAGTCTTTTGCTTTTTCCTGAAGTCTTAAGCTGGAACTTATTTTACTGATGAAATAACATGGACTGCTAAGGAATATTGTTTTTCATTGATGCTTTTTTTTTTTTAAAATAAAGAAAAGCTCCCCATGGGGAAATGGGTACCTGAATTGAGCAACTTTAAGGTACCTTGCAACTAACAGCTAACTTGCAGAAATGTTCAAGATCACAGTAGCAACCGATTTCCTTAGGAGGAGACTAAATCTTCCCCTTGTTAACAAGTCACTGGGTTCAGCATGAGACCACTTCAGAGAGACCACTTCAATTTCAAAAATCTCAAATTTACAAGTGAGCAGAAGACAGAAGTGTCTCAAGTGCTGATGAGTTTATATGCATAATGCACTGAAGTGCAAATAATTAAGAATTGCACTGATCACAGGGTTTTAATGTAGCTTCAAAATTCAGGGTGAAATTGCACAAACACTTCTCTCTGCTTTAAGCCTTTCCCGTAGGCTCCTTCCCTGCCTACCCTTCTGTTGCAGCTTGCAGTCTCCATGGTGCAGATCACACTTGGTTTGGGGGCTGTGCTGTGAGCAGGACAGATGTAATTATCCGGATTAAGAAACTCAAAGCACAACAAACCTTCAGGTTATCAGGGTGAAGTTGCACAAACACTTCTCTCCATTAGCAAAGCTGCTTTAAGCCTTTCCCGTTGGCTCCTTCCCTGCCTACCCTTCTGTTGCAGCTTGCAGTCTCCATGGTGCAGATCACACTTGTTTTGGGGGCTGTGCTGTAAGCAGGACAGATGTAATTATCCGGATTAAGAAACTCAAAGCACAACAAACCTTCAGGTTATATTTTTTTTAACTCGAATAATTTCTGATCCAATTTACAGCACAGCCCTTGTGTTACAGTGAGAGTGAGGAACCAAGCGAACGGGAGGAGGAGGAGAAAGGGCGAAGACCTCTGATGCTTCAGCCTGAGAAAGTGCAATGCTCTTCTACCTTCAGTGGTTGTGTATTGCCTTGCTAGATGCCACCCGAAACTTTTTTCCAACTCTGTCATTAAGACATAGATATTAGGGATAATACTCTTTTGTGTGTGGGGGTTTAGATAATCTTGAAAAGAGTAGAATTCCTCAAATATGCAGATGCCTTTAGACTGAGTCTGTCTTTCAAATGCAATGTGGGGTTTTTTTGTTTCTAGCTAAGCCTTTCAACACACCTGTGTGCAATTACTCTTAGAGTCAAACTTCTACACCTGTGGAAGCAGCAACCTCCGGCAGGATGGAGGAGGGAGTGATGAGTGGGGTGGGGGGGACCTTTCCCACTGCTGCAGCAGCTGAAGGAGTTGCAATGTGGAGCGGCAGCCACCCTCACCGAGCACCACAGCCTCTATTAAACCAGAACTGGTCCTATGAAAATATCCGTCTTTTTCAGAGTAATTCTGTCATGTGGCTCACAGGAGATGAAAAGCAGCTTTAGATGTCTCAGATTCTTCTGTTTCCAGTTTATTCAAAACCACTGGAGGATTGTGTCAAATATCTCAGAATGAATAAGTTACCATTCCAGGTGTCTCTGGTTTTTTTGATTACAAATGAGTTTGCAGTCCACTTGACACAGATCAAATATTACTACTGGGAATTGTCAGTGGGGCTTAGGTCTGGAAATCCTACTGCTGTGTATATTATGAGAGCAAGGTAGCAGAACTGACCTGAGCACTGCAAAACCTGATTGACATTGTTGAATAGAAAAGGGCGGGGAATTATAAAAAATTGGAAATGAAAGCTGAAAGAATGCTGTATATCCCTAGCAAGGAAAAAAGCAGGAAGAGAAATTATGACAGAAAGTATTGGAAGTCCAGAACATTTGTCCGCAAAAATAGAAATTATGATCTGGCTCAAAGACCTGCCTGATCTGGTCTCCCTGCTGATGGATCTGTCTGCTTCATTGCTTTGTTTCCTTTTTAATATTTGTTATCCCTTCAAATATTTGGAGAAGGGGAGAAATTTTTTAAAATTCTTTTTTAAATTGAAGCCTCAAAGTAAGAAGAATGCCTGTACAGTTTGAAATCTAGAGCTGTAGAAGACCAAACATGCTTTTTCTCTGCTATGAAACAACATGGAGATTGAGAAATTGGGGAGAGAGAAGAGAATCTTCACCACCTCAGCTCTTAACCAAAGCGGTGTTCTTTTCCCAGATCCCAGGGTGCTGGAGCCTCCCCAGCCCTGGTACTGGGACTGTCTGTTGTGACACCAGCTTAACCAGCGAAGAGCTTGCCCTCGCTCACCATCCTCCTCGATGTCCATCACTGCTGCTTTGGCAGAAGTTTCTGCCCCTCCAGATCTCCCAAGCTGCAGCTGTAGTAGTTGCTCAATCCAATTCTGTCAAAAAGATCCAGTTAATTTGAGCACTTCTAATAGTAGAGGGTTTTGGTTTCCTTTTTTAACCTGGATGATTTTGACAGACTGTGGAACCGAGTGGGCAGGGGAATGAATTCTACTTGGACAGATGGTCCTTTAATTCACGGTGCTATTACTACTTCTATGATGGTGCTGAGATACTGTAATAAACCTGGCGGCGATCATAGCTCTATTGCGGTAGGTGCTATACAAACAGAGATGGAAATAAATCCTGTCCTGGAAAAACTTCCCTATAAGACAAAATATCCAAGAGGGGGGAGAAGCTGAGGTTATATAGGTGAAATGATGCATCCCCCTCAGCGCCACAAGCAAGAATGTAGTCTGAATCCTGTAGTGAAACCCCAATAAGGGCAGGAGCTCACAGTTTCTCAGACAGATTCAAGGGATTTATGACCATACTGGCTGCTTTCAAAAGCTAATTATAAATTAGGACACCAGCCATGCTCCTCTCCGAGGAGCAATCAATGCAAACTCACCTTTAGGTGATAAAACAGACCAGTCGCTGCCCTTGTTCCTCATCCCTTTTCACACTTTGCCAAAGCCACATCCATCCCCGCAGGGTTGGGGCTCAGCCCCACAGCTCTGGCACAAGGGACAGGAGCGTAAACGTGGGTGTCACTCATGAACTGGCAGGAGTTTGCGGGGACGCGGTGGTGTTATCCTGCTGATACAGGGTGCAGAGCATCCTTTGGGTGCAGTGGAGGTGATGCTCCCCCCCTGCTTGTTTCCAAGGGAAGGGCTCACCATCGCTCACTGCAGAGTCTGCAGGGTCCAGCAGAGAGCCAGGCCTTTGCTCTGTGTGCTGTACACGCACACGGCAGGACGAATTATGCGGCACGAAGTGCATGCAGCCCAAGCAAACGACAAAGGGTTAGAAGGAACCACGGTTTTCCCACTTTTACAAAGAGGACAAAAGCACAGGGCAATAAGCAGTTAGATCCTCTGAGGTGAGTGCAACAGGTTGCCAGTTTTAGTTATCTAATAATTAAACCACTGCCGGTCCATGGGAGAATATTTGACAGAATTTTAGATTAACAGAATAAATGCTTTGCAATGCAGTACGTATGACATTTCCCTGCAAACTCTTGAGGTCCGGTTAGTTTTCCTGTTATTCTGGAGTATGACAAGGTGCTTTCCCAGGTAACGCCAGAAGACAAGCCTTTTGTAGGCTTTCTGCGTTATGAACCCAAAAATTGTTCCCTGAAGCTTAGCGGAGATGTGTGTGTCAGCATGATAGAGGACGAGAAGTGTTGGGTACTATAAGTAGTAGACGCAGTCTCTGGGTTTTGGAGCCTGCCTCACCCACAGGGCTGGATTGCCTAATGATTTATCAGGCTACAGAGACTACGTACCCTTGGGATACTTTTGGATTTAAGGATAAAATTATAAGTTTACTTGTAAATAATCATTAGGAGTAATAGAACATTTGCAAAGGGATAGAAAGCCGGACACAGGATTCAGATAATGGAAGAGCAACGCTAAGCTGTAGCCCCTCCGCTCTCGTCTGCTTTTTGTAGTTGGAACCTGGGATGCGGCAGCAGGCAGGTCCTTTTGGCTGCTTCCCTGTGTTTCTGCTGATGGCAGCGGGGAGGCGGGCACTGTTGACGGGATCTAGCCTGCAGAGGTTAGTCCAGGCGCACAAAGTGAACGTCTAACAAGACCAAGAACGGAACTCACTTCTACATCTGTTGGCTTAATCACAAAGCCATTACTTCTGCAGCCAGCAGAGCTCTTCCAAACCTGGCTAAATTAATTTGGTTGTACTAAAGGGATGCAAAAATGTTAATATAATGGATAATAATCTAATTTTCTTTGTTCCACAGAGTTTATTGTGTTTGTTTTTTTTTCATTTTCCCCTAGGCTATAGGGCGTATAGAACTACCAGAATGTATAATCCTGTCCTAATTGCTGATTGATCATTTTTTCTTTGTTCACAAATTGCCTGACCCTAGAAAATGGCTTTAAGTTATCAGAGAAGAGGTTAAAACTTTGTTAGATAAGGTCAGGAATTTCTCTGATAAGTGCATGTACCTGGAATACCAATCCAGACACATCAGTGACTAAAGGGGAATGGGAATAATCACAACAAATATCATATCCCAACAGTTTACTCTGTGTGGTTTCAGCTATGTTTTTCTCCTTGCCTTTAGGTTTAATTAAACTAATACTATATGATGCTGTTAACAGGGTTTCTTATTCTTCCTTTGATAGTCTCAAAGCCAGTAAAACAGGCTGCGGTGGTTGAACAATTATGCAATTAATGGTTCAATGCGGTTGGCAAGTGTGTTGCTAGGGAGATAGTCAAAATGATTTTTTTATTAGTGCTGTAATTCAAGGTGGGTCCCAAAGAGGATTGTAGTTTCTGCCTTGTTTGCTGTCATCTCTGCTCTAGATGTCAAAGCGAGAGAACCTTGTTGGTGTTGTTTTGAGAGCATAAAGGAAGTGGAACAGAGGACATTTTAGTGTATTGATTTTTCACTTGTTTTTTTCCATCTTCCTAAAGCATTTTCTGGTCTTTTAAATTTTCTCTATCAATCATGTTCTTTTCCTTATTGTTGGAATAGTAATAAGATGTTCTATAAAAATGTCTTTCCCTTATTATATAATGCCCTTAGTCAGGCTGTAGTCTATAATTATTTTCTGCTCCTACTTTTGTCTGTAAACACCAGCATGAGATTTTTTCTCCTAACTCCTTCGCAGTAACATGACTGTGATTTTTATTTCCAAGGGGTATTGGTTGGGCAGTTTTAAACACTCCTGCCTGGCATGAGATAGCATGTGTCTGCCCACGACTGTTGGAAAGCTCATCCTAAGGAGTTGCTGACTATAACTATGCCCAGCCTAGGAGAGGTTTAGACGCTTGTGGTGGTTCATGCACCAGTGCCTGGTAAAACTAGCAACACCCAGGACAGCTTTGCTGGTCATTACCTCCCGGGTTGCAATAGCTCTGTGCCAGGAAGGCAGATGGACATGCCGACAGATCTGTGCACCACAGCCAAACACCTCTGCTTCAGGCAAAGGCTCCACTGACCTCCTCATGCAGCACTGTGTATGGTTGGAACTGAATGAATATAATAAGGTGAATGAAATAAGGTAGACAAAGAGGCCTGTAGATATGTATAAGGGAATATAGGTGACACCATACTTAAAGGTATCTTAAAATACCTTCCTACAGCATTGTCCAGTCACTTCTTGGTTGAGATGTATATTGAGGAAGCCATATCACGATGCATCTTAAAGCTTAACCTTGCAATTCGCATGCCTTTGTCTTCTGACTACTGGTATAATAAAAATAGTTAATCCATATGGATGTAAGAAAAGGTAACAGATATCCTACAAACAGTGAGTAATGCCTCTCACACATCACCCCATCCCAATTAGCACACCATGCTTCACAGCGTGCAGCCTCATAAAAATAAACCCTCCACATCATTATTGGCAAGCCATTTTCATCTGCAGTGAGACGATGAAAACAGACCTGTGGTCCCACAAAAATACGGTTATCTGCTTGGGTTTCCAGGAAAGCTCTGAAAACTTTGGAGGAATCGGCTTCCAAGCAAACTCGCTTCCCATTGACGTGCACTACATTTGCAATTCCACTCTCTCAATTAGCAGTGAGCCTCCGGGTGAATGGCATTTAGCTTTCAGGCTTTGAGGGACTTGTTTGCTAGATGCTGAGGCTCCTGTGCAAGGCATGCTGTGATTCTGTGTTTTAATGACATGTCAGAGCGATAGCCTGGGGCAACAGAAATCCATGGACATGGGGATCCTGTGCATTTAAGTTTTTCTGCAGGATTTAGAGTATTCACAAAGATTTCCTGAAAATTGTGTCATATTTTCCAACATATAAAGTTCTCACTTCTGGGAAATGAAATTTCTGTTCTCCCTCTAGTCCTGGGAGACAGACTAGAAAGTGAAAATGGATGCGAAGTTTCTGTTCTCCCTCTAGTCCTGGGGAGACAGACTAGAAAGTGAAAATGGATGTGTTTGGACTCTACAACTTGGCAGAATTGAAAATACAGGTTAATTCCTCAGGCATTAAAAAAAATATCAAACCGACACACCTGCAGTTTCCCCTCACTATTCCACGTAAAATCACCAAGAAGATGCGGAGGACAACTGGCATAGTTTTGCCAAGGTGCTTTGTGAAATCTGTGGCTGTGCTGCCACACATCTCGACAAATGAATTTGTTCTCATTTCAGAGAACACTCACCAGACCAGCCTCCCAATCCTGCTCTTGCTCTTTCC